>NW_005871064.1:14814667-14908447 GCF_000147115.1 Myotis lucifugus
AGAACATATTACTTTGTTTTTTTTTGGGGGGGGGGGGTGGAGGTGGAGGGGGGTGCAGGGGGGGGGGGCCTAAAGGTGGCTCTGAAAACATTTCCAAAAAATTTCCTTTGGACAAAGGCAGGGTTTTTGGAAAGAGGGGGCCGAGCCTACGGGAACTCTGGAAGAAAAACATGTACTCCAATAACGAGGGGACAGCCAGCCAGGAGGAGCCTGCCCAGAAAGCCCCTTGGGGTCCATTTCCCAGGGCGCCAGAGGGAGGATCTGAGGTTCCCAGGAGTCATATCCCCCCAACTGAACACCTCCCTCTACAGCCCTCATGTCCATCATCGCACACTCACTCCTGCACCTGCACCTTCTGCCAAAATTTAAACGGGGCTCACCGCAAGGAGCGATTCAAGTCCTACACAGTCAGCACCAAGTAAGACTGAGTCAAGATGGCGCTGAGTTCAGATTCTTCCTTTTGCCCTTCAACCCTCTAGAGCAGCGGTTCTCAACCTGTGGGTCACGACCCCTTTGGGGGTCGAACGATCCTTTCACAGGGGTCGCCCAAGACCATCGGAAAACACATATATAATTACATATTGTTTTTGTGATTAATCACTATGCTTTAATTATGTTCAATCTGTAACAATGAAAATACATCCTGCATATCAGATATTTACATGACGATTCATAACAGTAGCAAAATTACAGTTATGAAGTAGCAACGAAAATTATTTTATGGTTGGGGGTCACTACAACATGAGGAACTGTATTAAAGGGTCGCAGCATTAGGAAGGTTGAGAACCACTGCTCTAGAGATTCCCTAACAAGGCCACACAGACAAAGCTTGAGGCCTGAGGGATTCAAACCAGGCACTCACTCTGCCAGGCCCAGCCTCTCTGGCATACACGGCTGTGCCCATCCCCATGGTCCAGGAACCTAGCTGGGTACCAGCGGGTTTGGGGGACTTTCTAAACATCTCACAAAACATTCACAAGAATAACTTGAGTCTGGAACTCCCATTACCTAAGGAAAGGACTCACTCTGAATTGGTCTGGATTCCCTTTCTCTCCCTCACATGCAAGCAGCTGGGCAGGAGGACAAGAGCAATGGCTCGAGAAAGTGACAAATTCCTAAGTCTGCTTTCCCTCATCCGTAAAATAGAGTAAATAATCCCTCCCTGCGATAAGGATTAAATCATGGATAATAACAACGGTGGGTATCATTAATTGAAAGCATATTTAAGGGAGAAAACCATGAATTACCCATTACTTTCATTACTGGTTTTAGTCCCTGCACTCAATCCTAGGAAATAAGAATATCATTATCCCCAATGAATAAATGAGGGAAATAAGGCTCAGAGATGCTGGGCGACTTGCTCAAAACCACCAGCTAGTAAATGGTACCGTGGGGATGTGAGCTGTTCTCTTTACCATAACATTTAACCTTATTCCACGTCCGGCAATCAGTCCCCCCAAAATAACGATTGGCGGTGTAAAGGTTTTCTTACATAAAGATGTTACTAAGAGGAGAATAATAAGAAAACAATTACACAGCCAACCACCCGGCATTGCTAACATAAATCTGGAGGGTTTGAAATCATTACAATGAATGGCTTACGACGGCCAGCTGAGATGTGTGTCCATCTCCCTGCCTCTCCCCAAAACACCCTTGATATTCCAGTAAATAAGTACAAATAGGACGAGGTGACATGGACACCAAGAATGGGAGGAATGAGAGGGATCTATCTACAGGAAGGTTACAGGTGCTGGCCTCCCTCAATCTCACCCACCACCCCTCACCTCTTCCCCCGCGAGCAGCAAATGCGCTGTCCCAGGCTGAAACAGGAGGTATCATTTCTAAGGACACAATCTGCAAAGAGGTGCCTACACTTCCAGGCTGTGGATCATCAGCCCAGAACTTGTTCCTCTTTGGCTAAGTGTGAGGGGAGCAGGGTGGGACAACTCGTCTACTTTTGTTCCATAAACGTCCAAATGAAGCCTGCCAATCAACTCCGCCGCCTGTGTACGTGGTGGTGGACATCCACACCACTCCAGCCACCTGTATCAGTCGCCCCAGTCCTGAACTCCTGGAATGAATGACCCATCAAATCATCAAACAATACCCAAGAAGGGAGTGAGCCCACAGAACCGGCTCCAAGGAAAAGAGAGGGAACCCAGAAACAGACAAGGACTTTCAAAGAATTCTTTTTTTTTTGAGAGGGAAATCGTTATTGTTTTCTGTATAAAAATATCCCATCAGATACAAATGAAAGGGGCTGGGGCAGATGCTATACAGGAACAGCAAGGGGGCAACCCCAGAGTCGTCTGACCCTCTCCCAGGCAGGCCTTGTCAGAGTCCCAGCGATTCCCAGGTCCAGGGTGAACAGCGAGAGGGGGCAGTGGTGGGAGGCTCAGCAAGGCAGCCAGAGGAGGGTCAGCAGAGATCATGAGAAGGCCAGAATCCAAGGCATCGAAAAAAATATGACACACACACACACACACACACACACACACAACAAGAAAGAGCAGGTGGCTATTTTTTTTTTTAAGAAAAAGCAAAGAAACAAAGGAAACCAGTTTATAAACATTGAGAACATGCATCCTAAAACAAAGCTCAAAACATTAGTAGAAAAATTTAAGGAAATCTCTCAGAATATAGAGCAGAGAGAAATATTTGGAAAATAAAAGACAAAGTCAGATAGGTGGAAGGCCATTCTGTGAAGTAAATATCCACCTACCAGGAGCTCCTAGAGAGAAAATAAAGAAAATGGAGAGAAGAAAATAATCACAGCCCAGACGGTGTGACTCAGTGGTTGAGCATCTACCCACGAACCAGGAGGTCACAGTTCAATTCCCAGGCAGGGCATGTGCAGGGTTGCAGGCTCAATCCCCAGTAGCAGGTATGCAGGAGGCAGCCAATCAATGATTCTTTCTCATCATTGATGTTTCTATCTCTCTCTGAAATCAATAAAAACAAACAAACATATTTTTTTAAAAAAAAAAAAAAGAATCACAAAAGAATTTGAAAGCAAATTCACAGAATTGAAGAAAAAACTAAGATTGAAAGGACCCATCAAATGCCAAATAGGATAAACAGAAAATATCATAAAGAAAACACCCTAAATCTTCCAGGGGCACGTGTGTTAGGGAAAGCAGCATGTGCACAGAACAAAACAGATTATCCATAAAGGAATGAGAATTTCCTGTTGAGCTAATTAGCAATACTCGGCGTTAGAGGACAACAGAACATATTTTAAAATGTCAAAGAGAAAATTATTTTGATTCTAAATTTCTAGAGTCATACAAACACACACACCACAGTGTGAAGGTTAAAAACATTTTTCAATCCTCAAGAAGAAAAGGTTTTCCTATACCTATCCATGTACAAAGTTAATTAGAAATACAGTGAAACACAATGAAAAGGAATACAAGAGAAAAGAAGATAGGGAATTCCAGAAAGAGAAGAATCCCAGACAAGCAACAAACAGAAGCCCAGAAGCTGGCTGGGCACAGACCCACCAGGAAGGTAGAACACCTTACATCCGGTCCTCCCCAGAGAGTGTGACTGAACAGCTGGGAGGCATTAGGGATGCGGGGAAGAAGGCATCTGCTCCTCCATCAATGGGAAAAATGAAAGACAATTAGCAAACAAAAAGCTGCACAGGAAAGTCAGATTCCAAAAATACAGTATGCCATGATTCTAGCAATAGATCGAATGACAGAGAAAGCAAATCCATCCGACTTTGGTGCCTGGAACTTTTGAGGGGCAATTCTAATTGCAGAAACATCTGTGCTTTTCTTGCCCAGGTTTTCCTAAAACGAAAAACTGATATTAAACAGTTCTATCCCCAGTGAGTGACACCTTGTACTTTTACCCTGTCACGTGCCATTAGTAATGTGTCCCACCAGCTCTGAGGGGGAAATCACTATTATTATTTTTCAGCTTTACACTGAGAACTGAGAAGCCTAGAGGTTAAGTGACTGTCAGAGTTAGCAGCTGGACGGGATTGGAATTCAGCACCTGTGAGCAAACGCAAGGCCGGGGCCTGCAGCCTTCACGCTTCTGGGCACCCGGGCCAGGAGGCCCATGGGGTCTGGATGTGTCCCTGTGGCTCCCCCCACGCACCTGAACATCACCCAGCCTCCAGGCTGTCCCTTTTTCCCTCTCCCCGCCCCTCCCCCCCTGACTGCAGACAGGGGTCAATTCACTTGTCTTCTCTTGACACTATCAGAACGACAAGGTTTGTAACCTCTTTCCTTAGGTGAGCCACGTCGTCGTTACACAGCATGTGAGGAAGGGCCGAGATCCTGGAGTGACAGCACAGAAACATCCCCTAAGAGGCGGCTCCAGGAAGAGCCTCACACAGGAGCCTGCTCCCATTCCTGCTCCCATTCCTGTTCCCAGAGCTCTAGACAGAGGGCTCCATCCACTCCTGGCTGCTCTAGGCCCAGCCAGCTCCCCGTCCACAGCCCTGCCTGCCCGAAATGCTAACGAGGGCCCTTCCAGATGGACAGAGAAAGCCAGACAATCCCTCACTCACAGTCCCAGGGCTGGCTGGACAGGGTGGACCCCAGTGTATCGATGGGCAGGCCAGCTCATGATGGCTCCGCTGGTATGTGGGAACCAGAGGAGGCCTCTGTTTTTAGGTTACAGGGACAGGGCAGGAGGCTGCTGGCTGAGGAGGCTGGAGGCAGAAGGCAGAAATCAGCAGGTGTGGGTTCACAGCTCCCCTCCCCCTCGCACACAGGCAGGCAACTGCCAGAATGAAGGTCCAGGTACTTTGAAGGAGATTAAATTCAAAAGCCAGAGCTCTTGAGTACCAGGAGGCCATGGCAACCATAAATCCATCACAGAAGAGCACTCAGAACAGGGGCCAAGCCAGCTTGCTCCACGTCACTGATGAGCGCTGGCTCCGCAAGTACATGCTTTGGCCACACATGGGCCTCGGCGCCTGGGTCCGAGCAAAGCCCTGTAAAGGGCATCGCGGAAAGGGAAGCCAGAGGCAGTGAAGAGGGTATGGGCTGTGGGTCAGAAGAAGGCTGGCTCAAATCCAGCTCTGCAGCTTACAGACTGTGCAACCTCAGGCAAGTCGCCTAACCTCTCTTTCCTGGCTCAGAAAATGGGCTTAAATCAAAGGAACCTTGCAGAGTCATTGTGAGCGACTGCCCCACAAGCACCACTCAAAATGACAGCCATGAGGACAACAGAGTTGATGGTGTCGGAAAGCAAAATTAATGTCCACAGAACATTAATGAGAGTGACAGCAGTCTTGCTACACCCCCTTCCACACACACAACACACATACACGGGTATCCTACTCTAGATAATAAAAGCCTAATATGCTAAGTGTCCAGTTGGCCAGTCGGCCATTCAACCAACCAAAGTATGATATGCTAAGGCTGCTCAACTGCAAGTTATGATGTGCACTTACCACCAGGGAGCAGATAGTCGACTGGTCAACCAGTTGCTATGACATGCACTGACCACCAGGGGCAGATGCTTTGACCAGTAGGTTAGCTTGCTGCTGGGGTCCGGCTGATCTGGACTGAGTGAGAGGGGCCGGACATGCCCTAGAGCCCTTCTGCAGACCCTCCCCAACTGGCCAACCTCCCATGTACCTCCCTGGCCCTGATCATGCATTGGTGGGGTCCCTCGGCCTGGTCTGCACCCTCTCTCAATCCAGAACCCCTTGGGGGATGTCGGAGAGCCGTTTTCAGCCTGATGGCAGAACGACTGGTCTCTATGACGTGCACTGACCACCAGGGGGCAGATGTTCAACACAGGAGCTTCCACTGGTGGTCAGTACACTCCCATGGGGGAAGCGCCACTCAGCCAGAAGCCGGGCTCATGGCAGGCAAGTGCAGTGGCGGTGGAGGGAGCCTCTCCCACCTCCGTAGCAGTGCTAAGGATGACCGACTGATGGCTTAGGCCCACTCCCCAAGGGGCTCCTGGACTGCAAGAGGGCGCAGGCCAGGCTGAGCGATTGGTGCAAAATTGAGTGCACCAATTTTGTGCACTGGGCCTCTAGTTTCTCCATAACATTAATGATAAATCTTTATACCAGGAGCAGGAGAGGATAATTAAATCTTTCCTCTATACCCCAGATTCAAAAAGTAATAATATTAACAATTTCCTGTGTGTATGTGGAATCATAGTTCAAAAGATAACTTCAGAGCCACCATCAGCTTTGAATGTCATGACACCCAGTGTGGCCGGTAGGTCAGGAAGGTATCCTGTTTGCCACAGATGAAGGAGGTATGGATCAGAGGGGAAGCAGTTTTATGAAGGACACACAGCAAGTTTGGAAGAGGAGTGGACCTCGCATTTTGTCTGCCTCCCCAGTGGTCTCATGGTCTTTTCCTCCCTGCTCTGGGTCTATTTCCTGAAGGCACCAGGAGGGCTGGTTGATAGGACAACTTGCTTCCCCAGCCATCTCCATCCCATCAAAGACATTCACAGTTTTCCCAAACTAGTTTTCCATCCTTGCCTTCCAACTTTCCCCTTTACAAAGGATGTTTCCCAATCCCACCCTGCCCCCAGCAACTCTGGGTCCCTGCTTCTGTCTAAAAGTCTCATTCTCATCTTTGCACATCCAACCCTACCAGGCCCAACTCAAACAGCTTGTCACCGAGAATTCTCTCTGGCTGCCCCTCTCTGTATCCCCACAGCACTTGCTTCTTCTTCACTGGGTCATTATTTCTGGTCTTGGGGCTTCTTTCCTGTTAACCTGGGATACCTTGAGGGCAGGAACCATGCTGCATTTTCCCCGGAAGCTCCCATAGGCCTCACACAGTGCCTGACAGATAGTAGGGACACAATCACTATCTATGTATCAACAGCATTAACCCTGGAAGGAAGGAAGGAAGGACTATGTGTATTATGTAGAGAGAGGTTTACCAGTACAAGGACAACCCCCTTTAAAAATTCAAGAATATGGACAGAAAGTAAACTCACTGCACTAGGTCAGTGTACAGTTGCCTTAAACTCAGGCAACAACTGACTCTGTCTATGAATTAAAAGAGGCAAGTTCTGCCCTGGCCAGTTTGGCTCATTGAATAGAGCATCGGCCTGCGGACTGAGGGGTCTCAGGTTCGATTCCGGTCAAGGGCATGTACCTTGGTTGTGGGCACATCCCCAGTAGGGGGTGTGCAGGAGGCAGCTGATCGATGTTTCTCTCTCATCGATGTTTCTAACTCTCTATCCCTCCCCCTTCCTCTCTGTAAAAAATCAATGAAATATATATATATTTTTTAAAAAGAGGCAAGTTCAAGCATCATTAAAACTGGCCTTAAATAGGACTTGAAGCTCCTCCTAGGACTTGGGGCTGGATCCATAGTTTTCATTCCAAAACATCACAAATGTCTCCTTCATTCCAGGCCCTGAGCTAGAGCCGGGGACAGAAAAGACTCATATCACAGGCCCTGCCATGACAGAGCTCACAGCAAGTGGGGAAAAGAGAAAGCAACCAAACAGGGACAAACAATATCAAAACACTCTCATGGGGCATGTCCAGGCGGCCACAATAGTGCAAAATGGAAAGGTGTCCAGGCAGGAGAGGATGGCCTGAAATATAAAGATGATGGCAGTTACCATGCAAAATACATACAGGTGGCTGTGTGTGTGTGGTAAGTAGCAGTTAAAATGTTAAAGGTTAGAAAACTAAAATTTCCAGGCAAAGCCCAAGATGCAACTAATTATCAAATAAATTTACCCCAAGTTCAGATAATATGCATAATCGAAGGAATTTCTGGTGCTAGAGAGACAAAACACATGGCCAACTTTTCCTTTGCATCAGAATGTTTTGATGCCACATGAACACACACATTCATGTTTAAAGTTGATTTAGACACCATTCCCTCTAAAGGAAACAAAAACAATAAAATTTAAGTTCTCTGAGCCTCAGTTTTCTCACCAAAGAACCAGGATAAAGTAGACCTCCCAGGATCTGCTGCAGCTAGAGTCCATGAGATGATGTACGCAAAACACTCTTTGCGTGAAAATCACAGAGCAGGCTCTTGATTACTGTGAGCGTAAATGTTGGGAATCCGCACAGCATGATAGGGGAGAACACGGACTGGAGTTCCAATCCCAGCTCCACCTCTCACTGGCTATGACCTTGAGCAAAGCTAGGTAACCTTTCTAAGCTCCAGTCTCCCAAGCTGTAAAATGGAAATTCTAATGCACAGCTCGTCATTCTAATGATTAAGTGAGGAAATATGGTGAAACATTTACCACAGAATAGGTAGTAAGTTCTAAATAAAGTATGACTAGTGTTATATTACTTTTGTCAAATATTTTTGTCTAGTTTTTCAAAGGTAATTCAGAAAATTGAGTTTACAATCTACATGTCCCCAGATACCCAGGTGTTAGAAGTAGGAAGAGAACATGGCATAGGAAACACTGAGGAATTCCAGGTCTACTTTTCAGTGTGGCTGCCTACACAGGGCTGACTCTGGTAACAGCCGCCCCTGGCAGCCTGGCAGTGTTGTGGGAGTAGGAGTAATTCTCAGGAAAAGAAAAAAATCAAAGTTGTCGGCTAGATGTCTCAATTATATATCCAATGTACTTAAATTTTAAAGAAGACCAGCTTTTCATTGGAGGTTATTGATATACATACACACAAACACACATACACACACACATATATAAAACCCCAGATCATTTTTTTCAATGTGTGTAACTAGTGCAGGGAAATGAAATAGTCAGCTGACCTAATTTTCACATTGGGAATAGGAGACATAAGTGTATTTTCCATACCAGTAGATCTAACAAAGTATTTTCTTCATTTCAAAGATGTAAAGAGTAAGAGAAAGTGAGGAACAGAGTATGGCACAGCGTCAGCGCCCATATCCCTTTGTTGCTCTACAGAAGTCCTTGTCTGCACATGTCTTCCATCTATACAATGGCGACCTGTGTCTTGGTGTAGAACTGGCTACCAGCATCTGACAGACATTTCTCTCACCACCCACTGATATTCAGGCCAGCAGTGTCCCCAGACGGCCTGGACTCTGGCATAGGCAGGCTTTATCCGAGCCGTATAAAGGATCCCGAATCACACAGTACAAACCTCTTAGGAAACGACATCTACCACAATAAGAATGCAACTCCTATCTGTCATCTAATATCCTGTAGAAAACAGACGTCACAGGCGATGCATGGAGAGCTGAGGCTTCATAGAGCACTGCTCACCATGTGTAATCATACTTCTGACTTTTCTAGCACTTTCCATGAATTCCAGAGGTTATCTTAATCTTTGCCACCCTGCAGTGAGGCAACAGAAATGAAGAAAGATAATGGTCATTTTGAAGTCAATTCTAAGACCTATTGTTTAAATGACTCATCCTGGGTCACAGACGAAAGCTCCAAAAATGTCAACATTTGGAGTCTCGCCCTTTTCCACCATCATCCTGGACACAGCCCGCATTTTGGTGAATTTCCTTAAGCTCAGCATGTCCAATGGAACCCATCTCTTTCCCCAGACTTATTCTGCATCCCAAACCCCCAAGGCCACCAGCTACATCATTTTGAGGTGCCCAGCAAAAATCTTGGAGTATGCATGATCCAGCCAGTGAACCAAGCAGAACAGCTAAGAGCCGGGCTTTGAAACCTGCTGCACCCAAGTTGGAAGACTGACTCTGCCACTTGCCAACGATGACCTCAGGCAAGCTACGTGTCGCTGAGATGCCATGTCCCCCTGCAAAACAGAAATAGTAGCTACCTTCCCTGCTGAGGAGCGACATGGTTTAAACATGGTGAGATGTGCGAAAGGCTTAGCACAGCATTGGACACAGAGGAGGCGCTCAATAGATGGGACTCACTATTGTTGCCAATGCCATGAACACTGGGGATGTCTTTCCTCTCTGGACTTCTAAAACATTGCATAATGTCACTTGAAAGCATATCATGGCAGAAGACGAACAAAGTCTCATCTCAGCTCCATGGCTCACTAAAAAAGACTCCTCGCAGAATTCATTCCCTCATTTGTAAAATGTGGGTAACATCACAACTTCTACCTTGCAAGGCTATTGTGAGTATTAAACAGATAATGCGCATAATACACACAGCAGATGCCCAATAAAGTGTGGTGGCTGCCACGCTCTTAATGACATCCTATTTCAAATCATCCTCTAATCATTTCTCACATAGAATACTATGTTCTAGTACCTGGCCATTCAGGAGGGCAAAATACCAAAGGGTATTTTGGTATTTTGGTTTCCAAAGCCCTCGTACAACCCACAAAATCAGGCATTGCAAGAGAAACTTAGCTCTCATCCAGCCAGCCGAGGTCTGAGAACATGGCCAGATGACAGAGGAAGGGAGGGTATGGTTCAGGCCAGGGGTAAGGGGGCTTCAATCTAGGGCATTCAGTAGGAGCACGTTTAGGAATGCAAATTCTCAGCCATCGGAGCCCTACTGAATCAGGGGCCCTAGCAGGGGCCTAACAAGGTGGGCTTTCCCCAGGCCTCTGGGTGATTCCCGTGTCCAGCACGTGTATTCCATTGGTCCATACCGATGGTGTCAGATGCTCCCAGCTTCATTTCCCCAATGCCCCCCTTTAAGAGGGCCAGTAATTTAACAGAATTGATCAGTAGTTCATTTTCTGCCCTTTCTTATGGGATCTATTACACCAAATTCTTGATGTTTGCCTCCTTTAAGTAATGCAAAGGGACAAAGTGAAAATAAACATTAAATAAGATAGCACATGAAGATGGCTCATGGCAAGATTTCAACACTGTTCCCATGTCCTATGGCCCTGGTGGAAAGTGGTCCATGCTTGGGTGGTTGAGAAGGTCAAGCCTCAAACAAATTCATTCTTCAAGACACCAGATGCTAGTTTCCAACATCCAGGACACTGGACGCACTGAGGCCCTTCATTCCCAAGGATGCAACAGGCCCAGGAGGGGAGGTAGGTCACTGGGGGGGGAGGGAGGGCGGTTGCTGCTCTAGACAGAATGGTCCTGGATAAGCCAAAGCTGCACCAGACCAGAGGAGAGACCAGGCAACAACCAGCCACTGAACTGCTGGGCTGCCCTGAGCAAATTGCCTGCTGTCTCTGGGCCTCATCAATAACATCAAGGTTTACACCAGTTTCCCCAAGATCCCTTCTAGCCCCATGCTTCAGAATCCAAAGGTTCAGTAAAACATCAAAAAGAAAGTAAAGGGTTAATGTTCCTCCACTCAGACGTTTTCCAGATGAGGAAGATACATGTGGGAGGAAAGTGAAAATTAAAATGATATTAAAAAATACATATTTTTTTAGCCCTGCCAGTGTGGCTAAGTGGGTGAGTGTCAACCTATGAACTAGGAGGTCACGGTTCGATTCCCGGTCAGGGCACATGCCCAGGTTGTGGGCTCGATCCCTGGTGGGGTGTGTGCAGAAGGCAGCCAATCAATGATTCTCTCTCATCATTGATATTTCTATCTCTCTCTCCCCTCTCCCTTCCTCTCTGAAATCAATAAAACAACATAAATAAGAATATTTTAATGTTATTTTAACTTTTCTGTTTCCACTTAAAGGGAGAAACGGATGCAGATTGCTTTAAGAAATTTTCAAGGGAAATGAACTCAAAATCTCCCAGCAGAGTCAAGTGAGGGGGGAAATAGTCTCGGATTGATATGCAGCTGGGGGTGTGGGAGACAGCTAGTCTGCAGTGGGTGGACATTTCATCTTCCCGGCGATTTATCACCTTTAGAAAAGTTTGCTGAAAGGAAAGCAGCCAGGAAAAGAAGAAAAACATGCATTTACCAATTCACTTGACCAATCTCTCCCAAAAACTAACATGGCAACACAACTTGAAGAATTTCACGTCCCCTGGTTAAAAGAATAAAATAAAAGACAGGACACCCTCTTCCATTAGGCTTTTTAAAAAGTTGGAATAAATGATGTAACAGAAAAAAAAAAATAAAAAACGGCAGTCATTTAACACCAAGGCTTGCTGGTTAATGTCTCAACAGGTAGAGGGAGTCAGATGCATTAACAGGCACTTTGTTCTCAACTCAAAGGATCAATAACGCAACTGCACGACGCCAGCAGAAATTTAAACAGGTTTACTTTTGAGGGTTATCTACAGGCAAGAAGTAAAGGACGGGTCTGCAGGAACTTGGTTCCTACACGGTGGTTACAGGACTCCAGAAAAACAATTTAAACTCAACATAGCCCTGTGTGCGTGTGTGTGAGTGTGTGTGTGTAAAACTGTGGCAACAAATGGCATCTTAACCTGACATCTTTTCTATTTATTTTTCTAACACCTTAACCATGCAGAGGTCAGTAGTGAATTAACGCTGGGCAACTGCTCCACATAGGGAATCGTTCCCAACACCCACTGCCTTTTGGAATAACCGCAGGCAGGGAGAACTGAAGAAACGGAAGACAAAGTACAGCAGACTGTATTTTCCAAAGTTGGCTGCAACCATCTCTCCCAGGCCACGTGTTCTTCAGCAAAGTGACCCTGACACTCCCCTGTCAAGAGGTCGAGTCTGTATCTCCACCGCTTGAATCTGGGGTGGCCCTCTGGCTTCTTTGACCAATAGGATAGGGAAGAAATAATGTGGTGCTGGCTCCAGGCATACAGAGTGCTAATACTATCCTAACCAGGGTGCTGTTTATGTGGCTGTCTTCTGTTTAAATATTGTGTTTCCTGCTTCCGGGGACACTGGTTTCTCGGTCACCACACTATGCGAAGCTTCTTGTGGGCACTCTGATAGTCCCAGCTGAGTTCAAAGCTGGTGCCCAGTATCAACTGCCAATCATGTGGGGGAGCCACCTTGGACATCCAGCCCACTGAGCCTTTTCGTGGCACCAATCCCAATACCATCTGACACAGTCTCCTAACAGACCTGAAGCAGGAACGCCCAGCTGAGTCCATGCAACCCTCAGCACCATGAGAGATAATACATTGCTATGAAGTCAGTAAATTGAGGGGTTGTTTGTTACACAGCAATAGACAACCAAAACATGTAACTTGAGAGACAGAGTTGGGGTGAGGGCTAGAGACAATAAAGAATCTGTCCCCTCAAGTGTCTTCTACAATAGTTGCCCTTATCTGCTTATGAGGAACTCTTCAAAACAACAGCACTCCACATCCCACAGCACTGCAGAGAGAGAAGGTGAAATGCACTTGAAACCAACAATGTGAAAAACAAAATAAGCATCTTACTAGACACACCATTTTAAGGGTGCTAAAATCACTGCTCGGAGCCACAGCGATGGGACAATCAAGCAGAATATTTAAGATCTGAAATCTTAAAAGCCTTTTAAAAATGTAAATAACCTTATCCACTTTAAGTCTCTATTTCAGAGTAATAAAAAAATGCATTAGCCAAATGCATCGCCTCTGGCACCGATCTAGGATAAAGTTGCTTAAATTCCAAGACCAGCCCCCACGGCTCCACAGTAATTGGATGGCCACACCTGAGAAGCTGGCTAAGGAGGTCAAGCCCTTACCGAGCTATTTTTTTTTTTCATTTTTCTTTCCTTCTCTGTGTTTTGCTTACTCTCCGATACACACTAAAGCAATGGGTAGGAGCAAGTGTCATTATGCAAGGACTGTGGTCACAGGAAGGAGCACATCCAGACAGTCGGGAAAGGGACCAGACCTCATTAGGGAGAGGAGAATGAAAAACACCGTAGACTGTGGCCACCCAACAAGTGGGTTTGGGGCCCAGTCCTCTTGCAGATGACTCAACTGCAAAGTGATAGTGTGTGCCATTCAACACTCGCCAGACAGAAAGGTCTCAAGCATGTCCAGGGCTCAGGAACCTTGACGAACTGGACATACAGGGTGAGTCAGGGTAAGGGGTAGCGGAGCAGCTGGAGAGGCAGGTGGTGCCCGGAGCAGGCACCTGAGACCCTCTGTGTAGGCTGGGCACAGAGAAGCGAGCCCTGCTCACCCTCCTCCCACCAATCCTCACGACGGGCCCGCCATGAGACCCCTTCAGTTCTTCGCTAGAGAGCTGTATAGCTACTTCTTTAGTTCTCCGCTTGAGATCTGGACTCTGTGAGCTGTTTTAAAGAAGAGAACTGTTTAAAGAAGAAAAAAATAATCTAGTGAAAGGAAAACCTCAAAAGCAGAGAGCTGGAGAGCCCTAATCCTGGAAAGGATGGGAACAAAGTGATCTCAAGAAAAATTTGCATAATGGATTACTCTGAGAATTAATCACCTTTTGAGAACGAGGCCATGCTAATTATTCCTGGAGAGGGCAAATAGCTCTTGAAATGAGCCCCTAGTTTCCAGACTGTCGGGCTTAGTCGTCAGCCACAGCATCTGTTTAAGATACAGAAACCCATCTGCATGCCACGGTTCAGCGCCAGGGGGACATCGACTCATCACCAGGCAGGACAGTTAACCTTTTCCTGAAAATGACAATCTCTTCCGACTTCCCTCCCACGCCGGGTGGGAAGTCTCCGATCTACATGAACGGCAACATGTCCTCATATGTAGATGAAGGTGCAAAAAAGGGACCCAAATTACATCTATTGATTTAGCAGAAACGAAACCCACACTGATAACGGAGGGCCAGAACATTCTAGCAGCATATGACCAGATGACATCTAGCATCTCTCTCAGATCTGAGGATGAGCGATTTTTTTTTTAAATATATTTTATTGATTTTTTACAGAGAAGAAGGGAGAGGGATAGAGAGTTAGAAATATCGATCAGCTGCCTCCTGCACGCCCCCCACTGGGGATGTGCCTGCAACCAAGGTACATGCCCTTGACCGGAATCGAACCCGGGACCCTTCAGTCCGCAGGCCGACGCTCTATCCACTGAGCCAAACCGGTTCGGCAGATGAGCGATTTTTATCTGATTGGCTAGAAGGCAAAATGGTAGGAACACTTATAAGCTACACTTCAACAAACACATCCCTATCCGAAAAGACAAACGCAATCTACCCAGGACCAAAGGGTTCCAAGAACCATTGATGGGAGACTGCAATCTCAAATGGGGCTCCTCGGTGCTTACAAACAGGGGAACAGAAATTTTCCAGATGGCGTAATGAGAATATGCTTGCCTTAAAAATCAGAAATTGTTCATTTCTTTCCACTCCATTCTGTTCCATGCTGTAATAGAAAGGTCATCAAAGGGTCAGAAAACTAGATGAAGAAATAATGAAATTTGAGGCTGTCTATGTGGAGGGGAAGACAAGTGAAACGAAAGGAAGGCAGGCAGGAAAATGGAACATTGTTTCAAAGTAAGAACCTAGTGAGTCTGAAATGAAAGTAAAATCAATGTGGAAAAGAAGGAAGCTCCCTCCACTAGTTTCCATGAGTCTGTACAGATTCAAAAAGGATTATTTTATAAGTGAAATTGAAATTCAAAAGTTGGATAGGGAGATTCAGGCACAGCCTTTATTAAACCCCTGTGGCCCACGGAGACTTTCAAAATAAGGACAGTGGCTGCTTGCCCTACCCCTAGATGGTTGGGTTTCTGGATGCAACTCATTCATGATATAAATGTGTCTCCTGCTTTAATTAAACTCGGTCTCTCATCAAGGGAAGGAGAAATAATCCCAATCTCACATCTCGTCCGTGATAAACTTTGCTGTCTCTCTTCTGTTTCCAAATGAATTTGGCTTATTAAAAAAGTAATGAGTTATTAATTAACTCTACAGTCATACAAAGCTGTTTAATTCTCAATCTAATTAGCAGCAATCTGTTGAAGGGTTCTAATGATTATTTTAAATTTGCTAACAGAAACATCTTTTCACTTTTCATAAGTTATTTATAGCAGAGCTCACACTGGATCCTGCTTGGTTTTTAATTTGATAATATTTTTATTAAATGCTCCACGCTTTTCCCATCTCTTTGTACACACATTGTATCACATTTCATTTCTGTGTAGCATTGTTGCTGTAACCACTACAGTAAAATGTAAAAATATCAAGTGATGTTTTGCATGCATGCTCTTTATGATCTGCATTTCTATATACATTAGAAGTGAATATGTACATGTTAATGTAAAGGGCTATATACTCCAAACTATGGATCAAATAAATACACACACATACACAAACTCCACATAAAATCAGATGTGTTTACAGAGAGGCATTTTTATTCTGCCCTATAAAGTATAAGGGATTAGATGATCATCAGTGTGCCACTCTACTTCTCTGAGATCTAATGCGAGTTAACCTGTTCTGCAGTCTGTATCACTGTTTAGAAATATCCAGAGAAAGATCTGAGGGAGGAAGCAACAGGTTCATTAGCTCTCCCCTAATATCCAAGGGAAGGAAAACCATTTCCTATATCACCCCCCATCCCTCCTCCTGGGTATATGAAGAGGCAATATGCATAGTGGTTAAGGAGCTTAATTCTAGAGCCAAACTTCCTGGGTTTGAACCCCAGCTCTGTATGTACTAACTGTGTGCCTTTGGGCAAGTTACTAAACCTCTCTGTGCCTCCGTCTACTCATATAATAAAATAGGAACAATAACAGTATACCTACTTCATAGGATTAAATTAACTAATATTTCTAAAGTGCTTAGAACAATTTCTGATACATAGTAGAAGCTCTATTATTTCCAAACTAGAGGACCGATACACGAAATTCATGCAAGAGTAGGCCTAACTTCCCCTGGCTGCCAGCACTGGCTTCCCTCTGGCACCAGGACCCAGGCTTCCCTTGCAGCCCCAGCTTAGTCCAGAAGGATGTCCGGAAGGATGTCTGGTCTAATTAGCATATTACGCTTTTATTATTATAGAGATAAAATTATAGAGCTAGGAACTTCTGCCTATAGAATATGCAGAGTTGGCTACACTGCAAGGCCATTATCTCACTGATAACAGCAATTTTTTTAAAAAGGAAATCCAGAAGTTCAGCCCGGCCAGAAGTTTGGTGGTTGAGCGTCAATCCATAAACCAAGAAGTCATCAATTCCATTCCAGGTCAGGGCACGTGTCCAGGTTTTGGGCTGGATCCCCAGTAGGGGGCGTGTAGGAGGCAGTTGATCAATGTTTTTCTCTCATCAATGCTTCTACCTCTCTATCCCACTCCCCTTCTCTTGTCTCTCTCTAAAAATCAAAAAAACATATTTTTAAAAAGGGAAAGAAAAGCCAGAGCTAAAATTACAGAGAAAATTTAGTCACAGTGTAGAATTTCTTGTAGACAGTTTTTTTCTGTTTCTTTTTTGAGAAAACATAGGTAGGGTGCTAAATTAAATGGCTTACATTAGAACTTTAACTAGTGTTGTTATTTATTAAATGTCATTATTCATTAAAATGCTAATAATTCACTAGGTTTTTTAAAAAGTAAACACAGGACCTTGAAAAAATTAAATTTAAATAAGAAAGTTGCATAGTAATGGATCGGAAAGCCCGGGGAAGCATCTTCTAGAAACTAGTTATTTATTTATTTTTTAAAAGTGCTATAAACAGTGTTAATAATAACAGTAATAATACCCGCATTTATTAAGCATTGCCCACATGCCGGGCCCTATGCTCGGCGGGTTACACGACCCTCTCGCTGCAGGCGTAGATGCGTGCAAAGCTTTCACAGCGATAGTCCTCTCCTCTCGGGTTACTTCTCTCACATCTTCTCTCCCCAACTGCTCACCTCCTGGAGCCAGTGCCCTGGGCAGGACAGTTGGACACTTCTTGGGAGGAGATGCCTGATTCCAATATCCCTGCCCGAGACGGTCAAGCAGAAGTGGAGAAGGTGCCAGGAGACAGAGGGGACAAGCAGGTGGGTGAAACCTTGTGTAGCCCGTAAGCTAGAGGCCAAGTCCTGCCATGGGCCTGTATGTCCAATTCGTCAAGGTCAGAGTGTGGCACTTAAATCCAAAGCTCACAGCTATCTAGGAGTTCTCCACTCTGTCTATGCCCCCCAACTGGAGATCCTGGGTCCCCCTGGTTACTCCATCAATGATACCTTTTTTCTGTCAAAGGCCATATGGATATATATTTTTTTTTTTAGAAATTGTTTAACTATATCTTTATTGATTTCAAAGAGGAAGGGAGAGGTAGAGAGAGATATAAACATCAATGATGAGAGAGAATCATTGATCAGCTGCCTCCTGCACAATCAGGGATCAAGCCTGCAACCTGGGCATATACCCTGACCGGGAATCGAACCGTATCCTCCTGATTCAAAGTTCGATGCTCAACCACTGAGTAACCATGGCTGGTCCCATTTGGACATTTATAACATCATTTGCGTGCCATACAAAATTATCAAAAGTCAGCCTGCTATATTTGGTCAAATTTTAATTAACTCACCCCTAATGCTGTGGCAGGGCCACACCAAATGATTTTGCGGGTCTAATATGGCCCTTGTGCCGGCATTCCCCAACCCTGACATAGAGCATGGTTCTCGCTCAGGGGCAATTCTGTCCCCCAGGGGACCCCTGGCAATATCTGGAGGCATTCTTGGTTGCCATGACTGGGGAAGGGAACATCTAGTGGGGAGTGGTCAGAGATGCTGCTGAACATCCCACAAAGCACAGGACAGATCCCCACAAAAAAGCACTGACCGCCCCTAAATGTCAATTCAATTTCCAATTTCAGCCAAAGATGAGAAACCCTGCCCTCGAGTGGCTTACAAACAGCACAGCCTTTGAGTCCGGGCAGGCTGGCTCACAGCTTCTCTACAGGCAAATAGCCTTGCACAAGTATAACCCCTGAGCTTCCCTTTACTCATCTACAAATTAGGAGTCTAATAAAGTCATGTGAAAACCCCCTGACAGCACTGCAAACTCAGCAAACTACCGCTATCAACACCTTGGGTGTGTCCTCAAAGAATAATGCAATCCGTTTTCTGTCCCTACCAACTCCAGGCACTATCTGAAACCTTATCTCAGGGTAATGAGTTCCAAACAGTGAATCTAACTGATCCTTGCAGGGGACTGAACTCATGCCTTTGGTCTCATCAGCTCCACTAAAGAATCTACTGAGCTGCACAAAGGAAGGTGGAAAGCATAGCTTTTCCATTGAATAACCTCCAGCAGCTGACTCAGCACTATCACAGCTCTTCAACCACAGGCCCAGCCCTCTGGAGCCATGAGTCTCGACCTCCATATAGAACCAGTAACTTCCAGATACCCCACTGGGCCAATCACTAATGGTTACGAACCAGAATACAAAGAGATGGTGGGGGATTCATTAAATGTTGTTAACATGAATATCATGAAATCAGCCCTGACTGGTTTGACTCAGTGGATAGAGCGTCAGCCTGCAGACTGAAGGGTCCCAGGTTCGATTCCAGTCAAGGGCATGTACCTCGGTTGTGGGCACAACTCCAGTAGGGGGTGTGCAGGAAGCAGCTGACTGATGTTTCTCTCTCATCAGTGTTTCCAGCTCTCTATCCCTCTCCCTTCCTCTTTATAAAAAATAAAATATATATTTTTTAAAAAAATATCGTGAAATCAACGACATCATAGGATTGCACCGAAGCCTAACAATTACTTACCAGACTTTCCTGTGTGATAATAAATAATGGCAATGTTCACCCCACCGCCTTATTCACTCGGGCAATGTCTACTGTGCTTCTTAGCTCACACATGACCTCCTCCAGGAAACCCTACGGCTGGGCCCTCACCCCAGGTCTAGCCACCCCTCTGTGTTCCAGTAATGCATCAGGGCTTACTACCATCACCACTGCTTTCCTGCTTCACCATAATAACCTCTTTTCTTTTTTCTACCACAAGTCTGTGGACTCCTAATGACAGAAAATATATTTTTGTCTGGGTCTATGTTTGCAACAGGTGGTATGGGGCTAGTACATGCCACTGTTGAACAGCTACCAATTGTGGTTTCCATGAGGGTTGAAACATGGCTTCAACCCTCAAAAATGCTGGCACAAAAATGCTGGCAACTTAACTCAACGGCTAAAACAAAAACATACTCTGTGTTCGCACGTCTGTAGGCTGTCTGCTGGACAGCTGAGTGTGGTACGGCTCAGCTGGGCTTAGCTTGATCCTCCAGGGGAGTCCAGGTCTCTTCCACATGACTCTCAACCTCCTTGGACCAGTGGACTAGCCACTTACATTCTTCTCGTGGCAATGACCAAACACAAAAGGGACATCTTGGTTGGCTTAAGGAAGTCACATGGTTGATGCCAACCACACCAGGTGGGGAAGTAGGCTGCACCTCTACTGGGAGGAAGTGAAAAGTCCCCAGCATAGAAGGTGGGATGAAGAATTGGGGGCAACGATCCACTATAGCATTAAAACTCTTACATGGAAAAGAGGGGCCCGTTTCCACAGACTTCTAGAGTCATGTGTAGTTATGGAATGTTTACCCCAAACTCCCACCGGCAGGAGTTAATACCTGCATTGTTCCATTGCAGTAGCCAGCCCTCTGCTGGTCCTAGCTATTAATTAGCCCAAGGTCACACAACTGGAGAGGAGTAATGATACACACAAACCAAGGTCTGTCTACCTCGAAAGCTCCCTACACTTCACTGCTCCCAGCAAAACCAAGTCCACATAGAAAATACAGTGTCTGAGGCCCTGCTCCAATCATGCTCTCCTGTCCCCGCTTCGTTTTTGAAGTATTTTGGAAGCAATTCGGCATAGTCCAAAGAACTATGAATAGTAGGTGGGAAAAACAGCAAAGGGCCAGGCCCAGAAACTGAGCCACATGGCCAAGGTCAACCCCTATCCACACACCAAAGGAACAGAACCTCTCGGACATTCTGTGAGCCAAGTACAAGGCATTCTTATGCAGAATCAGCTTCAGAAAAAGAGGTCATTTTGGTGACAAGAGCAAAGAGCCTGTCCTACACTCATATGACAAATGCTTCCAAAACATTTCTCGATGAAGCTTCACGTTGTGCAGTGCCGGGTTCTGCTCTAAAACACAGACAACACAGATAAAAATCACCCCAATCTCATTTGAGGTCACCCTGGCTTTTTCCCAGGGAAAGCTAAAACGGTGTGTGTGAAGATCAAAGTGAGAGGCCCGAATCTTCTTGTTCCTTTAGTAACAGTGTAGCATCCACATTCAACAGTCAGCTCAGAGTACATAGGTGGGGCCCATCCCCTACCACAGAAAAACTTTGATTTTAGAAGGACAACGCACTTATCTATCATGACTTCAGAAATAAATATTTTGTGGCTGGTAAAAATTCGGCAAAGTTTTTCTGCAAAGGGCCAGATAATAAATATTTTTAGTTCTGCCACTGTAGCGTGAAAGCCGCCACAGACTATACATACATGAATGAGTAGAGTTACGTTCCAATAAAACTTTATTCACAAAAACTGGGAGAGGACGTTTTGGCCCATGCGTTGTACTTTGTTGACTCCTAACCTAAAAAGATGGGAATAACTCTGGTCAGTGTGGCTTAGTTGATTGGAGAATTCTCCTGTGTACCACAGGATGGCAGGTTCAATTCCTGGTGAGAGCACGTAGGTTGTGGGTTCAATCCCCAGTCTGGGCACGTACTAATAGGTGTTTCTCTTTCTCTCTCTCTTCCTTCCTTTCTTTAAATTCAATTTAAAATTCTTTTAATTAAATAAAAAGATGATAATATATTTGGCTAAAATTCTAGAAAATTGGTTAAGATCTTTAAGAAGACAATGAAAATGTATAAAATTTCTTCAGCAAAGTCTGATTTAAACAAAGCCTCCTAAACACCTGGGGTACTCATTTAGTCCTTTTTTATAGGTTGATAGGATGGAAAACTCAATTCCCACTTTACAAATGGAGGTGCTGAGGCTCCCTGAGCCTGCGACCCACCCAAGATCACACAGCTAGGATGTGGTAAAGCCAGGATTCCAACCAAGGCCTGTGTTAATTCTGGTTCAGTGATTTTTTCCAGCATAAGTGTTGCCATTATGCATCCTGAGCCTAAAATGGTTATAAAGAATAATCAGAAAATGCCACTTTTATTCTAAGAAAATCATCAGTGATGAACTCAAATTTATGAGTAAGCTCTTCATTAAAGCCCTTTTTACAATACTATAAAATTAGAAACAATCTGAGTGTCCAATATTAAAGGGAAGTTTGAACAAATTATGATTTAGCCATTGGAAATAATGTTAATGAGAATATGCAATAATATTGGAAAATGTTCACAATAATGATGTTAAAAAATAACCAGAAAGCAACACAGTGGCTAAATCTTCACTCTATTGTTTAGCATGTATATTACAAAAGCTCTGGAAAAAAAAACTCTACTTGTTTATGATCAGTTGGCCCTCCCTGGTTTAGGGTTAGCAGGTAATTTTATTTTTTGAATGTTTCTGGTTTTGCCATGCTTTATTCAATATATATTCTTGACTTTTACAATTGGATGAATATGTTTTTTAAAAGCAATTTTCCCTAATTATTTTCTAGCTCTCGCCTATGGTTCTGTTTTATGTCTTTTCTTATGGGTAATTTGTACATAAATGAAAATTTTAAAAGCAACCTTTCCATCCTCTGAATTCAAGGGAGGCTCCTACGCACAATCCTTAACTATGAGCTGCAGCATTAACCTGGGTTCATATCTCTAATCTTTAAGAGGCTGAAGCTGTGGTCTTTCAAATGTTCAGGACTACCCTCAAGAGCAAGGCAGACGTACCTGAATCCAGTCCTGTTTACAAGACTGTTGAGTAAAAATAACCCTTGTTTCAACATTCATCCTTGCTAGGGTTACTAGTTAAAAAAGAAATAAACACTTTACCACTAACATTATGAATGCTATCCCAGTACCACTTGCAATGTGTCTGATTTGATCTGTGTGGTTTTTCATATTGCCCGAGAGGTTAGCAATGAATGTGTCAGGAGTTTCCTCCCCGGACCTCATAGCAAGGTAAGAAAAGCAGGTATGAGACCAGGCTTGAGTCCCCAGCAAAGCCACTTAGGAGATGCGTGACCCAGGACGAGCCATTTACACACCCTTCGGCTTAGCATCCTCATCCTTAAACCAGGAATGGTAACCACACACTTAACACCTGCCAGAGTCATGAGGATCTAATGGAAAATGAACATCACGAACACATTAAATATCACAGGGGTTCCTGCCATAACTGCCAGGCATAACACTGGGGTTGTCTCCTTCACCTACCACTTTCTGATCTGGATTTTAAAAAATAATTTCCTTGGAAATTGGTTACCTACTTCTATACTGGAGGCAGACATTGTGTGAGTGCATGTTGCTGTGTGTGTGTGTGTGTGTGTGTGTGTGTCTGTAACCCTTGCTCTATTCAGTTGTACAGAAATGGGAGTCAAGGATATGTGAAAACAATTCTTCTAGCCAATGTCAGTCCTATTGCCCCCTTAATCATGCTTTTTGGAGTTTGTTTGTTATTGTTGTTTTAGATTTTAGAGTTTTTTGGAAGAATGGATTTTCAACTTTCTTTTTTTAATTGAATTTATGGGGGTGACATTGGTTAATAAAACTATACAGAGCTTTTTGTTTTAGTATAAACATTTTGCATAGATATTGTAAGTAAATGTACTGATATAAGCACACATCCAGAAAAGTGTACAAAACATGGATAGATTGCTTAATAAATTTTCACAAACACTTGGGTAATTGCCATCCAGATCAAGAAATAAAACACTACCAACCTCCCAGAAGCACCCTTCCTGGCTCTTCCCAGTCAGCATCCCCTCACCCGCTCAAGGTACCTACTCTGTTGACTTCTAGCACCACAGGTAAGTTGCTGCCAGTTTTGGAAATACTTATTAATGGGATCATACACTACTTTATCATCTGTGTCTGGCTTCTCCTGCTCAAAGTTAACTGAGATTTCCTCACTTTGCTGCAGGTGGTAATTCATTATCTTCACTGGACGCTATTCCTTTGCCTCAACATAGCATAATTTATCCATCCTACTGGGCATTAGGGCTGTTTCTAGTATCCCTTGGTTTTCATGAATAATGATGTTGAGAACATTCATGTACATGCCTATGAGTAAATATATTTACCCATTTCAGTCAGGTATATATCTAAAAGTGAAATGGTACCTCACAGGTTATGCATATATTTAGCTTTACTGGACCTGCCAATCTTATACTCCCAGGAGCACTGTATGAGAGTTCCAGTTGCTTGACATCGTCACCAACATTCGACAGCATGTCTATCATTTAATGAATCTGGTGCAGTGAAATTTCCTTGTAGTCTTATTTGCATTTCTGGATAACTAACGAGATTCAGCACCTTTGCATATGCTTAGTGTCCACATCCTCTCTGGTAAAATGCCTCCTCACGTCTCTTAACCACATTGCTTTATTTTTTAGAAGCAACTCGTGATTTACCTATGCCGAGCAGGAAGGAGTGGCAGGAAAAATAAAAAATGGTAGACATCTAGGAAAAAATCACTTAAATTTATCTTTCAATTTCAGTTTTTATTCTGTTACCTAAATATGAATTTCCTTGAACTTTCTGAATCCATAATAACAATGCCATCCATACAGAAGCTAGAAAATAATGAGAGCTGTCACGTGCCATGTGCCAAGCATTTTGTCATCTCACATAACTCTTACATGTATTCTCAGGACAGCGCTCCGACTCCCTTTTACAGATGAGGAAACTGAGGTTCAGAGAGGTTGAGTAACTTGCCCAACACTACACAGCTATTAAGTGACTGAACCATAGTCCAAACCCAGTCCAGGGGCTCTGAAGCCTATGCTCTTGATCACCAAGCTATTTCTCAGCATTACAGGATTCCAGTGTGTACTGAACTTTGGCATGGCTCGGAATCCCCTGGAGGGCTTATTAAAACAGACTGCTGAGTCCTCCCTCTCACAGTCCCCAGTGATGCCAGTTGGGGTCACACTTTGAGAACCACTACTCACCAAGATGGCAGTCATGTCTTTCATTTCTCAGGATACAAAGGCCCTGCGACAGTGCCTGGCAGACACCAAACATGTACCTGCTTATTGAATGATTCCTGTTCCCGCCTGGCCCCCTCAGACTGCTGCAGGCTAACTCCAGGGAATGCCGTGCCCCTCTGGACTTGATGAGGGCCAAGAGAAGGGTAAAGCAATGCTCTGTTTAGAAATGCTGTCCAAAAACGTGAAGGAAGCAAGTGCCTTCACAGATTTCCCGCCTTCTTTTAATCCACCAGGGAAGAGTCAAGCTGCTTCCTGGGTTGCACATTGCTCCCAGGCAACGAAGCCCTTCTGTGTCCAGCGCCCCCAGCCCCCAGGATGCTGCTGGTAGCTGCAGACAGTCCTGATGGATGGAATTCAGGCCAACATGCCCATGCGCTGCTGAGTGCGTGCCCTACACGAGGTCTTTCAGGACGCTGGCTGTAGCACACACTGTCAGTCGGCCCCTCAAACAAGTCTTCCCTTCCTCACAGAGTAACAGCACCCCAGTTTTTGCCAAGCACTATGTTTCCCAGATAAAAGACTATTTTTCAGCCTCCCTTGCATTGTGACATACCCACATGATGAAGTTCTGAGCGATAAGATACAAGCAGAGGTAGACCTTCCACCGAGTCTTTTTTTTTTAATCCTCATAAGTTTTATTGAAAAGTGGAATGAAAATATATGAAAAACAATGGAAAGTTTAGTTTGGTCTTAATGAACTTGGAATCTTAGTAGTTCAATATAGAGAGGGCTTTTTCAGTATTGCTAGCAGCAAAGCCTATAAATACCCACGTTATCACTGACTAGAAATGGACTTCACATGACTACACATAATTAAGCAAAATGATTTATTTTTGCTTAATTGGATCAGTTGAATCATTTGGCATTAATAGTTTGGACATGAATTTTAGAAGTAAAAGTTAAAGGAGGCATTACAACATCATGTTTAGGAAGATAAATTTCTTCAGGTAGTATTTTGCAAACTTCCTTTTGTTGCTCTCACCACTTGAGTATATTCCCTGCCAGTTCTTCTGTCGCAGTCACCAAAATGCCCATCTTGGCTAAAGCCTTGCTCATTTTCTTTAGATTTGCATCTAAATGAGGAATATTTCAAATTGTCTCAAGATGGGTTTCTAATCTCTCAGTGAAAGCCACTGCCAAGTCCAACAAATGTCCCAGGTATCTGTGATAAACAGCTTCAACAGGCAGGTTTTCCTGGCACAGGGGTTTCAGCAGCCTTTGCCTGAGGGACCTCTTCTCATTCAGCACTGCTTCCAAATGATCATTCATGCTTTGCAGAGTATGACACTTCTGAGCCAAAAATGAAGGATGAACGATATCTGCTGTATCTTTTTCTAGTCTTAGAAGTTCAATTTCCAGGTTTTTCTGATTGATGTCAGCTTGAATATTTGTGATCTGCTGTAGCCTGGAGAAGTTCACAAAACAATGAGCTGATTTCTTAGGTCCATTTAGCATCTCCTGAGTGACTATCTCCAAAGTTACAAAAATGGCCCAGCAATACCCAGCAGCGTTTGGCCCAGACACCAGGTCCCAAGGGTTCGCCACAGCCATGACTGAAACCCACCTCCCAGAGAGGAGGTGGTTTTAAAAGGGAAGAAATACACTCTTCTCTATCTCCATCCAGCTACTCCACATGCAATGGCTGGAACTTAAGCAGGCACCTTGGGCCATGAGGTTGGGGGCCACAAATCATGTGAATGATGAAGAAGTACATGGGAAGGAGCCTAGGAGCCTTTCACAACTCTTTAGTGCCACTGGATGAGCTGGATTGCCTCCTCTGTGACAGTTTTACAAAAGGTAGAAATTAACTTTCATGTTGTTTATGCCACAGTTATTTGGAGGCTTCTTTGTTATGCAGCTGAACTTAGTCCTAACTAGTACATAGATGTAAATGGGCACTATGAGCCACCTGGACGACCACTTGACCCGGTTTGGCCTCCCTCTCTCATAGTATATCCCAAGCAAGTCACTTTAGTTCTCTGTACCTCAGTTTTGCAATCTGTAAAGTAGAAAAAAAAAGTGCAGTGTGATTGCTTCAAAAGACTTTTGTGAGGCACAAATATTACCTAGTCCAAAGATGCCGTATGAGATATAAAGCCCTCCCATATATAAAGGACTTTTATTTCCTACAAATTAGAGAATTTTTAATATGGAAATGCAATAGAAGAAAGCCAGGTATGAAAAGTCTCTTCTAATTAAGTAACTGAATCAGACCGACAGTTTCTCTGCTCATCTCTGCCAAGTCGCCCCTCCCAATCCCATCCAGGTCATTCTTTATTTTCCAAATGAGAATTTAATTTTGCTCCAACACCATTACATCTAAATTAAATATTTATAGGGCTGAATATCAATTGACTTTTAGAAATAAAGATTTGAACTCTATGAGCTGGAGATCCATGATGGTGGCAGATTAAGTGGAAGCTACACTCACCTCCTTCCAGGATCAAACTGGAATTACAACTAAAATATAGAGCAAACAGCCTGAATAACCAACTGAAGACCAGCTGAAGAGAAGTCTTATAACCAAGAATTTATAGAAGAAGCCACATCGAGACTGGTAAGAAGGGTGGAGATGCAAAAAGGGCTGCCCTGCTCCCACGGGTGGTGGCTGAGATTCAGGAGGGGTATCTCAGCTGCAGGGGGTCCCCGTAGAAGCAGGGGTTTCGACCCCAAGACAGGCTCCCCAGCCTAGAGTACCAGAGTCGGAAGAGGCACCAACATCTGGCTGTGAAAATCTGTGGGGATTCTGTCTGCCAGGCAGAGACAGGAGTGTGCTAGGGCGTGTGCTAGAGACACAGGTGCCCTCTTAAAGGACCAGCACACAAAATCTCCTTCACGGCCACTCACCCTGGGCTGCAGGGGAGGGAGTCATGTGAGGAGACACTGGGGTGTGTGGCTCTGGGGAGAGATTGAAGGAACAGTGCCAGGAACCCTGTACTGATCATGCTCCCATATTGCAGACACCATCTTTCTTGGGTGGAGAACCCCTCCACATAGTATGAGCCTGGGGGAATGCAATAGCTCCCCCTCTCTGGGCTCCCTGTCACCCCACCCTGTGGAGCTCATGCCCTGCTGGAGAGTCAGCTGCCTGGGCTGGGGTGTAGAGGTCTGGGCAGACTCAGGGGGTGTCACTGACTGAGCGGTGTGACTTGGGGTGGGCCATTCCCCTCACCTTTCGTGAACCTGGCTGGCACCTACCCCTCACAGGAGATCTGCAAGCCCCACTCTAGGGGCTCCCTGCAGCTCCACCCTCCCAATTCCTGGTTTTAATTTGCATTTCTCTGATGATTAGTGATGCTGAGCATCTTTTCATCCGTCCATTGAATATCACCTGCCAGAATGGCTACCATCAATAAATCAACAAACAACAAGTGTTGGCAAAGTTGTAGAGAAATGGGAATCCTCGTACACTGTTGGTGGGAATGCAGACTGGTGTAGCCACTGTGGAAATCAGTATGGAGTTACCTCAAAAAATTAAAAATGGGACTGCCTTATGACCCAGTGATTCCACTTCTGAGAATATATCCAAAGGAATCCGAAACACTAATTCAAACGAGTGTATGCACCCCTATGTTCATTGCAGCATTATTTACAATAGTCAAGATTTGGAAGCAGCCCATCAGTAGATGAGTGGATAAAAAACCTGCGATACATCTAGGCAACAGAATACTACTCAGTCATAAAAAAGAAGGAACTCTTACTTTTTGCAAGAGCATGAATGGACCTGGAGGGTATTATGCTAAGTGAAATAAGCCAGTCAAAGAAAGACAAGTACCATATGATTTCACTTAGATCTGGAATCTAATGAACAAAATAAGAAACAAAATAGAAACAGATTCATAGATACAGAGAAGAGACTGACAGTTGTCAGAGGGGAGCAGGGGTAGAGGGGGCTGGGTGAAAAAGGTGAAGAGTAAAGCAAAAAAAGAAAAGAGACTCATAGACACAGACAACAAACAGCGTGGTGATTACCAGAGGTAAAGGGGGTTTAGATAAATGGTGATGGAAGGAGACTTGACATGGGGTGGTGAACACACAATACAGCATACAGATGATGTGTTATAGAATTGTACACCTGACACCTATGTAATTTTATTAACCAATGAAATTTATGAGCTAACACAGAGTAATTCAATAATTGTAAATTTCACAACCGGGCTTTGTAATCAATTACTGTTTAATAATGATATAAATGCACCTTCTCCTCAGGAGACCCTGGACAACTATAAATTAGATTCTGCACACACAACGATCTGGCAACATCTCCATACAGGCTTTGGCTCTCCCGAGGAGTAACCGAGGCCAGGGATTAATCCCAGGCTGGCTTCCCCCAGCCATGCATTTGGACCCCAGTGCACTCATCAGTCAGGCTGTGCCGAGACTAGACTTAATGAGCGCTCACACAAAACATCATTGAGAAGATAAATCACCTGGAAGGAAAACCTCACAGACCAACTCAAAGAAACGCTGACAGTGTGTGGGTAACAGAGACAATAATTCATGCATTCAGCTATCCAACAGATAGTTATCAAGTGCCTACTACGTCCCAGGCACCATCCTACATCAGTGTAAGAAACAAAGATACCTGCCCTCCTAGAGGATGAGAATAAGGTGCAATGAACAATAAATAGTAATCAACATAAGTAAGCAAATTAAACTGGGCTCAACATCAATCGACTTTTAGAAATAAGGATTTAAAATTCATCAGCTAATACAGAGTATTAGGTCATAAATGCTATGAAGAGAAACAAACTTATAAAGTATTACCCTAATTTTATATATAAGCGAATTATAAATAAAGGTTCAAAGAAGAGAAGTAACTTGCTCAAAATCAGAAACTAACTTAGATTTGGGATTTTAATTCAGCTCTACCTGATGCCAAATTCTGCCCTCTTTCTACCTCCCACACTGAATGGGTGGACCAATGGCCAAACTTACTCCTGCTACTCTGACCTCATTTATCGCTGACTACAGCACAGAAATTCTTGTTCATAAGTTTCCCCTTCCACTATGCGTGTAACAGACTCTCTAACTCGGAAAATCAGGCTGAGATTAAAGAATGCTCGGTAACTAGAATGGACTATCAGTACCATGTAGCTATCCACCAGGCTTACCTCTGCACTGGGCTTGAGCAAAATTTCCCTTTTAATTTATCTGTGATAAATGTTGGCATTATTTTCACTCTGAAATAGCCTTAAAGCAACGTGTTAATCACTGTTCATTTGAAACCCATTCTTTGTCGTCATAGGACCGGCCGACTATATGAGCATGCATTATAAATGCGGCTTCTATTGGGCCTGAGCTTGGTAAAGGGGTGCTGGGACCTTCGAGGAGACCTCTGTCACAAACCCACAGATCCTGGTAATTGATTAGAGAGCTTTTAAGTGAGCTCAGTGATTGCATTTTTGAATTCTTTTATATTAATTATTAAGAGCAAATTATGTTGTTGAAAGGAAGGCCATAGAAAGATGGTAATTTGATGAAATAGATTAGGGAGGCATGCTGGATACGGTAATTGATTTTTAAAATGAAAGGCATTTGGGAGAAGGTTTGTCAAAATGGATTTAAACCACTGAAAACTGCGTACTTAGACACTATTTATGTGTTCCTTGAAGATGAAAAGAAAGTAGCTGGTGATTTGGTAGAATCTGGGCAAAAATGAAGAAAAGGATATTTTGTTTTATATAAAACAGGCCTGCCCACTGGTATAGTCATGCCTGACAACACCATCCCTGCATTGCTCTATCCAATCTTCCGTGGAAGAGTTCACAGGAGAAAGATTTCACCTGAATGCTCTCATTTTCGTAGGCTGTCCCTTTTCATCAGAAATGCCAATGCCTCCCTATAATACGGAAAGATGTTACAAAAGTCAGAGCTCAGATTTTAGAATCACTGTTATTTAAACAGTAAACTTTTGTTCTAAGAAGGACACCAACCCCTCAATTGCCATCCCCAATTTCCCACTCTCAGTAGGAGGCAAGCATCTTGTAATAGTAACAGCAGCAACCAGAAGAGTAGGAACACGATGCACATCCATGGTGCTTACTAGTGGTAAATAAACATCCACTGACCCCCTTTGGTGGATCCTTATGGGGGGCGGGAGGGGGGGGACATTCAGCTGGCTGCTTGAGGCCACAGACTTTCCGTCCTAGAACCACGGCCCAATTTGTCTGTGACCTCGAGGAGAAGGTCCAGGCAGTGAAAAACACTGCTATGACTTACACGAAGCCTGGAGTGGCCATGTTTTGGCACTATGCCAAGGTTGAGCTATTCCCCAGCTGAGATCCCTGCAGCTAAGAGAAAATAGTCAGGATGCTCAAACTGGCCGCTTCAAACAGCTCACAGTTAAGGAAGCTCTGTTGAAAGGTTTAGTGGCCACTGAGTTGTGGATGCGCTTTTATGTCAGCGAGATCATAGGCAAGGGTGGGCTCACTGGCTGTAATGTTTGAAGACCAATCTTTAACATCTGTTTCTTTTTGGTTTATTATTTGAATGTTCTTGGACCACAGTGTGTAAGTGTTTTATTGAGATCTTGTTTGGAGGTTCTAGCAGGAGAGCGCAGCTACTCGTATACCCTGGGGGGAAGGCCATCCTCTTCAACCTAGCACACAGCTTTGGGAGGGACCCATGGATCGCTGAGGGAGGAGGGGGACATCCACTTAGCCAGCCAGATTGGCCGAATCAACCCTGGTGATCAACGGGGTGACAGATGTCACAGCCAGATTAGCCTTACAGCCAAATGATGTTTTATTGAGTTGTACACTTGAAACCTGTATGGTTTTGCAAGTCAATGTCACCCCAATAAATTCAATTTTTTAAAAAACGAGCTCTGGCCCTGTGACTCTGTTGGTTGGAGCATCATCCCATACACCAAAAGGTTGCAGGTTCTATTCCTGGTCAGGTCACATACCTAGGTTGTAGGTTCCATCCCTGATCAGGGCATGTGTGGGAGACAGCTGATATCGCGCTCTCTCTCTCTCTCTCTCTCTCTCTCCCTAAAAATAAAAAATTAAAAACACTTACACATCCTCAGGTGAGGCTTAAAAAAAGATATGTCAAAATCAATGTTTTCTATATCAAACACTGCATGGAAGGTCACAATTTCTCTTGATATTAGGTTGGGTTGCCTTTTGCTTTAATAATGAATGTCAATGCATGTCTTTGCTCAGTCTGAAAATGGAAAGCATGTACAGTATGTGAATATACCAAGCTGGTACATATATTTATGAGGATAGCATTTTAATTTGAAGGTTGGAAAAATGATATTTTATTTCAGGAAAGTCGGGGGGAGGAAAGTACTTGGGAAAACTAGAACTTGCTCAAGTAGGAGAAATAGTGATACCATGTACCAAAGTTAAATCATGTCAGTAGTTAAAGAATAAAATTTGGATTGTTTCTCTTTGCTAAAATCACAGAAAATGCCTATGTATGTAAATGTTGGGATACTTGGTGGTATTCTATGTACCTATCTTCATGACATTTTTAATCTAATTTTGGTAAGTGGTTATCATTAATCTATCTGGCTTTATAATTTTTAGAGCCTATCTTTATAAAAATAAAAATACCCTATGAATATTTATTTTTATATATTTTTTAAATATATTTTATTGATTTTTTACAGAGAGGAAGGGAGAGAGATAGAGAGTTAGAAACATCGATGAGAGAGAAACATCGATCAGCTGCCTCCTGCACATCTCCTACTGGGGATGTGCCCGCAACCCAGGTACATGCCCTTGACCGGAATCGAACCTGGGACCTTTCAGTCCACAAGCCGACGCTCTATCCACTGAGCCAAACCGGTTTCGGCAAAAATACCCTATGAATATTTAAACAGGGTTATAACATGTCATCCAGGGATCTAAGAAGTATATGTTCAGAAATAAATGGAAGTGATTGGATATCAGTCAAAAAAAAAAAAAAACAACTCCATGGAGTGTAGCTTCTGAGCTGGGGGCCAGTCATCACTGAAAGGAGGGCTGCCCCAAGGACCACCCCACCAGCACCATCTGCACCAGATTCTGCACGAACGAGAAATAGACCTCATGTGATGACCTTCATTCCTTCTCCTCACTGCAACAGGAAATGAATGAAATATGGCCAGGGTGAAAGGTTGGTGGGCCAGCAGTACCTATGGCTGTGAATTATTTCTCCCTCCTTTGGATTCCTCTTTAAAGCTTGGTATGAAAAAAATTGCAGTCACACAAAAGAAAGGCTAATCACAAAACACAGCCAGGACACATCTACACCCTAATGCACCTCCTGGCATTAGTAAAAGCCAAAAAAATAAAAAAGCCCGGAGGGCACGTCACTCCTAGCTGGCCCCTTGGCCAGCCCATAGCCATGTTACTGCAGCCACAGCATCATCAAGCAGCCACAAGTAGGGCTGATGCAGAAGAAAGCCAGGCCATTACACTAAGGCGCTTCCTTAGCGTTACGTGGCAAACGTAGGTCCAGAAAGAGGTTAAAGCAGGAGTGAGGAACCTTTTTTCTGCCAAGGGCCATTTGGATATTCATAACATCATTCCAGGGCCATACAAAATTATCAAGTTAAAAATTAGCTTGCTATATTTGGTCAAACATTTATTAATTAACTCACCCCTAATGCCTTGGTAGGGCCAGGCCAAGTGATTCCTAGGGGCCTAATACAGCCCGCAGGCCAGACATTCCTCACCCCTGGGTTAAAGCATCCAAGGTGGGAGTGCCATGGACATGTCCTCCAGCGGGGCATTCCAAAGAGAATGTCCCTATGGGTGGGTACAGGGTCTGAGCTTGAAGGGCCTGGGACTCTGTTCCTGATGGCAGGTGAGCGGACTCTTTACATGCCAGACTCGGGGTAACCTCCACTTCGCGCTTGGTTTTGATGAATCTCACTATGATTGATTGATTTTCCCAACTTTCTTCCCACAGGTGCAAATCTGAATATTTCAAGATGTTGCCAGATCTTTCATGCTGACAACTGCCGTGGAACACTCTGAGCTGAGGCAGGGTTGCACTCTGTCCATAGCAGTGGTTGGCATAAACACTTACTCTGAGCACTGAGCCTGGGAAGGCAATTAGTTAGATGGATGAAGAGGATAAAATGCCTGCTCTACAAATGATGAAAACCAGAGCAAGTCTGTCTCCGGTCATCAGATCAGAGGCAATGAAGAGAGCCGGAGGCCCTCCACTGGACCAAAGAGGAGGTATGCAACTGTCACTTTCATGGCAGCCATAAAGAAGGGCAAATAGATTAAAAAGGGGTCAGAGAACTTTTAATAAGCGAAGAGGGAGAAATGACCAATTGTTGACTGATCTGCATTCAGTCTTGTAGTAATAGGACCAATGGCTTTATCTATCCCATTTCAGATGACAACATGCAGAGCTTTGAAAGCCTCAAGCTCCTACAACAAACCAGGCAGTTGACAGTCTTGTGGTCAGCAGCCCACTCTTTCTAGTCTGTCCCAGCACAAACACTACTGGACCCCAAAATAGTCAGGTAGAAAGGTCTGAAGGCAGAACAGCACCTGCATTGAATATGGCACGTAAGGAGAAGGGTCCAGCAGAAAGAAGAGACTAACAGCAAGGAGCTGGAGAAGGGCTGTCGGTCTCACCAGGCTCCCATGCCTACCACTGCCCCTGAAAGACCACAGGAGTGCCAAGCCCTGGCTCCACTAGCCTCCAGCTTTCTTGACGGAAAAACAAAAATTAGATTGTAGGCTACCATCCATAAACCCACTCTGTCTGCAATTCAGACCTGGCTGGGCTAAGAGTTTCAAAATTAGAAGGTGGCCTGTATCTTTATCCCACAATTCCAGGCTGTAAGCCTAGGACAGGTACCCCAGTGCATTCTTAAACTATGCATGTCATAATATATGAGGATAAGCTCCCCTTCATCACAACTTTAAGTACACATTTTGAAAGTGTATCTACATATAAATATGTATGTTTATATACATAGTACTATAGGTTTGTGTATGTATATAGTCCTGTTTTCTGACCATCAGCCCTACAAAGCTATAAGCTCCACTATGACTCTTCATGGTGCTCCCTGCAAAGGAGCAAGGGGTCTGCAGCCCCCCACCCTCCATGTACTGGCCACAAGTCCTGCATTTTTTTCTAATCTGCACAACCAGCGAGTTACTGAGCCATGCCCCACGTTCCCTTTCTGACTCCATAATCTTTCTACTCTAATGGGAAAAAGGGGGCTGACTCTTTGCCAACTTCCCCCCTTCTCCTTACCAACAGGGAGCTACCTTTAGCTGCTTAGCTTCTCCTCTACCTCCACTTCCCCTTCCCCACTCCAAAGAGTTCTTTTTTTAGAGATTGTGTGATACAGGATCAAGAGAACACAGAACAAGAGATAGAAATAGAGAGGCAGGAGACAAAAAAGGAAAGAATTTAGGCCAAAAAACTAAGCTGATCTGTGTTACAAAGACTTTACAAGTGGGGCAAGGGCAGGAGAAGAGAAAGTTGGGAAATATGTATTTGGGTTCCCATTAATAAATAGTCTTTAATAGATGTGAGCAAATAATTAAATGTCCTTTTAATGATCTCTATAATCTTAGAAAACGATGCCACTCAGAGACTGAGCCACATGGGTTTACAGGTTGCCAAGGGTTTTATCTCATTGATCCAGAGAGAGTGTGAATGCCAGAAAACTAGATAGATATTGGTGGAAAGTGGAAAACACTGGAATATATTGTCTTCTCCCCTACCCCAACCCCTGGATTAAAGAATGCCACACAGGAGCAGAAAATTTTTTAAGCCTGGTACCAATGCAAAAGGGATTTTTTAAAGCCAAACCTACGGACCTATCCAACAGCCATGAGACGGAAGAGAATGCTCAGCTGCCACACATGAATAATGCAGTTGCCCCTTCCTGCTTCTCCATAAACATGGCTTCTGAACAGATCGCATCCTGCTCATGGGAGAGTAAAGAGAACAAGAAAAAACACAGAGCTTAATTTTCACATACTGCAAAGCAAGAACAGCAAACAGCATCAAGAGACTTTGGAGGTACATACCTCTGAAAACAATCTACTACAGGATCCAGAAGAAAATCTCAGAAATCTGTTCATCATGCTTTTTACCTTATCTATGCCAAAATGGCAATAACACCTCTATCCCCACCTTCCATTGCCATATGCTTGTTCCCAGGCAGCCCTGCTTTTCACCAATATGTTGTAGATGTCAGTACAATGGCTTTTATATTCCTTTCACTTTCTGGAACTTTCACATTGTTCTGCAATGATTATGCATTGTTTCTATAATAATTTTAAAAACTAACTTGACAGGAAATAAAACCATCTCCCTTAACCAAATATAAATTTTCTTTAAAAAATGATTCACTGCCCTGACCGGTTTGGCTCAGTGGATGGAGCATCAGCCTGCGGACTCAAGGGTCCCAGGTTCGATTCAGGTCAGGGGCATGTACCTTGGTTGCGGGCACATCCCCAGTGGGGAGTGTGCAGGAGGCAGCTGATCGATGTTTCTCTCTCATCAATGTTTCTGGCTCTCTATCCCTCTCCTTTCCTCTCTGTAAAAAAAATCAATAAAATTTATTTTAAAAAAATGATTCACTTCCTATTTAAAATAAAAAGATCCCCTATCTTTGTCAAAGAATTAGTCCTCAAAGAAACACTTAGGCCTAGATGGATTCAGAAATGATTTATTTAGTCAAGCTTTTATTTGTTAAAGCTAGCATAATACTAATAACAGACTTTGGCAAAGACCAGAAAAAAAGGACTTGAAATCAATCTAATGAACATAAACAAAAATCCTAATTAAGCACTTAGCAAATAGAAACCAGAAAAGCATTTGTAAAAATAACACATCATGTCCTAATAGAGCTCATCCCAAGAACAGAGCCTATTAAAAATAATCACCATGTTAATATATTTAAAAGCAAATATTTTAACTCAGTAGACACCAAGAAACATTTAATCAAATCCCTCACTTATGCCTGAGTTAATGAAAAATAAAAGAACCTTGATAAATTAAAATAGAACTCTTACTTATTAACTCAATAAAAATATTCACACACCAACACCACCCCACAAAATATTCAGTAGAGTACTTAAGAATAAACCCCTGGAAGTGTTTCCATTCGAGAAAGGAAAAAACAAAGATGCCCATTATCACCATTGTTACTTAACATGGTATTGTAAGTGCTATTCAATGCAAAAAGTAGTATATATTGGAAAAGAGACAGCAAAATCATCTTTATTTGTAGTTGATTGTATACTTGGGAAATCCAAAAGAATCCACTGAAAAGCGAATAGAAAAAAATAAGAGATATCAGAAAGAGAACTAAATTTTAAAACATTTAAAAAATCAATATCTTTTTATACCAAGAACAACTATATTTTTAAAATGGGAAAAGATACTTCTCCAAAGAATACAAATAAGCAAAATCAATATTTAGGAATGAATTTTACAAAAACATACAAAACCCTAGAGAGTTGTACTAGAGGTCAAAGAGGAACTGCCGAATCCACTGAATGTGTTGTTCCCAGACACTTTGTAATACTCAATTTTGTGATATTATAGAGGAAATTCCAATAAAACTCCCAATTCATGAACCTTGACAACATAATTCCAAAATTCATCTGGAAGAATGAACTAAGAATAGTCAGGAAAAAAGAAATCGGAAAATGTAATTACTTCAAGGATTTGGGGTGACCTGGACTGCCAGATGGTAAAACCTATTATAATACTTTTGTACAGAAGACACAATAGAAATGTAACAGAACATCCAGACATAGATGCAAGTGTATATGGAAATTCACTATAAGATTTAAAAAAGACATTTCAATCAGTCAAGGGGATAGGGAGGATTCAACAAATGATGTTAGAACAACTAGCTAGTCATTGGGAAAACTTGGATCAAAATATATATATTAGCTCTGGTCAGTTAAGCTCAGTGGATACAGCGTCAGCCTCTGGACCAAAGGGTCCCAGGTTCGATTCCCGACTAGGGCATGTACTTCAGTTGCAGGCTCCATCCCCGGCCCTGGTTGGGACATGTGCAGGAGGCAACCAATCAAAGGATCTCTCAGATCGATGTTTCTTTCTCTGTGTCTCTCACCTTCCCTTCCACTCTCTCTAAAAATCAATGGGAAAATATCCTTGGGTGAGGATTAACAACAACAAGAACATATATATAGATTAGGTATGGGCATGGGTAAGGGTATAGATATACATATACATGTACATGTACATATATAATACATATACATATACATATACATATACATATACATATACATATACATATACATATACAGCTGGAGGAAAAGATATTTTATTGTCCTGGGTTGGATAATACAGTTCATAACATCAAACCAAGTCCAGAAGCTGTGAAAAAAACAAATGACTATTTTGATTACATAAAACAAACTGTGCTGAGAGAGATGGCATAAATACAGCTTAAATACAACTGTTTGCCCTGGGGAGGGGACATCGACTGGAAAGGGGCCAAGGGGGCCTGGAGATGTCCTATATCTTAGCCTGGATGATGGCTGCATGGGTGTGTACATACATAAAATCCACTGAGCTGTACAGTTAAGATTTGTGCATGTTATCAGATATAACTCATGCCTCAGTAAAAAAAGAAAGAAATAATAAAGGAAATAAATCAAGCACTTATCCTGTCTTTCCCGTAAAAATTATATTTCAGGGTAAGCAAAGACGTAATGAGGAAGAATTCTCCTTCATACAAAAGTTACAGTTAATAAATGCAAAAGGAACAAAAGAATTAGAAATTCACCATTTTGCAATACCTAATGAAAGAGTTGATCTAGAAAGTGCCTGTCAATGGCTGTTAAAGCCACTCCAGCAGTGGTTCTCAAACTCTAGCGTGCGTCAGAATCACTTGGTATGATGGTTAATTTTACTTGATTGGCCACAGGGTACTCAAATATTTGATCAAACATCATTCTGGGTGTTTCTGTGAGGGAGTTTTTGGATACAGCTAACATTATAAATCAGTAGATGAGTAAAGCAGATTGCCTCCATAATGTGGGTAGGCCTAATCCAATCAGTTGAGGGCCTGCGCTGAGCAAAAGGCTGACCTTCTGCCCAAGCAAGACGAGTTCTGTATTGTCTGCTCTTTCTGTTTCTATAGCATGTCTTTTGGCTTCACCTGCAACATCAGCTCTTAGACTAGAATTGTATCATCAGCTCTCACCGGGTCTCAGGCCTGCCAACCTACTCTGCAGATTTGAACTTGCCAGCCTCCCTAATCTCGTGAGTCAGTTCCTTATCCTAAGCCAATCTGCCCATATCCAGATAGATAGATAGATAGATAGATAGATAGATAGATAGATAGGTAGATACAAATATATGTATCTGTTTCATTTTTCTGGAGAACTCAAATACACCTGGAGAACTTAGGGAAACACATTGCTCGGTCCCACCCCAGGAGTTTCTGATGCAGTCGATGTGGGGTGGGACATAGAATTAGCATTTCTCACAAGTTCCCGGATGATGCTGATGCTGCTAAGTGTGGGACCGCATTTTGGAAACCAAGGTATTATATGTGGAATCTAATGAGCAAAATGAACTAACAAGCAAAATAGAGACAGACTCATAAAAACTGTCAGGGTTGGGTAAGGCGGGGGAGGGAGAGGATTGAGGAAAAACGGGGGGGAAAGAGAAAAAACCCATGGACACAGACAACAGTATGCTGATGGTGGGGGTTAGGGGTGGTAAAGGGAGGTGGAGGAGGGTATGGGAGGATAAATGGTGATGGGTGGAGACTTGACTTGGGGTGGTGAACACACAATACAGTGTACAGTGCACAGATGATGTGCTGTAGGTTAATTTTGTTAACCAGTGTCACTCAATAAATACAATAAAAAGGAAAAAAACTTAAAAATAAATTTAAAAATCTAAAAATAACTAACTAAATAAACAATAAAATTTAAGAAAAAGAAAACCAATGTGTTAGACAAAAGGTTGATCGGGATGTTCATAATGAATAAATCAAACTGACAACACCTAAACTCACTGATCAATCTTAAGTTCAGTTGATAGGAAATGGGGCAATAGAGGAACAGGATGCAGAACACCATAAATGTGCAGTCAGCCAAATCCAGGGCATGGGAAAATCTACAGAAAAAAATAAAAGACCTGGAGTCTTCAACAAATAAATGCCATGAAGGAGAGTGAAAGGGGGAACTGTCAATGACCGAAAGAATTTAAATGACCTTTGAGGGGACTGATTCCAACTAGCTACCTATTGTTTCAAGGGAGAAGTTAAAAAATTTTTGGTGGTTTTAGAAAATTGTCATCAGTGTTATTGGATGGGGTAATGGAATTATGCATATCCTTTTTAAGCCCCAATCTGTTAGACCAGGGTTTGTTAGCCTTGGCACTGTTGATGTTCTGGGCCAAGTAATTCTTTGTTTGGGGGCTATCCTGTGCATTGTGGGATGTATAGCAGCATCCCTGGCCTCTCTCTGCAAGATGCCAGTAGCAACCACACCAGCCCCAGCTGTGAAATCCAAAACTGTCTCAGACACTGCCACGTCCCGTGGAGGGCAAATTACTCCTAGTAGAGGACCACTGTGCTAGCTTTATCTTTTTTTGTTTGTTTGTTTTAGTGCTTAAAGTATTACAAAGGGTATTAAATGCTCCAGGAAACACTGTGGGGAGTGAGTGGGAGGCGGAGTTACTAGATTGGCAAAACGGAGACAGCTGCTGAAGCTGGGAAGTGAGTGTCTGGTGGTATCAGTCTAGTCCCGTGGTCGGCAAACTGCGGTTCGAGAGCCACATGCGGCTCTTTGGCCCCTTGAGTGTGGCCACGAAGTTTCAATCGCACTGTAGTGCGCGCCCGCACGTGGTATTTTGTGTAAGAGCCACACTCAAGGGGCCGCAGTTTGCCGACCACTGGTCTAGTCCCTGTGCTTTAATATATGTTTGAACACTTCCAATGAAACGTTTTTACAAAAACACATGCACACACATAAAGAAATACTGCAGAAACACATTTCTGACGAATGTTCATGATATTAGGTGGGAAAAAAGAACAGATCGCCAGGTAATATGTATATTGTAACTCCCGGGTGATATAAAAGAGAGATAGCGATACTCAAGGAGGATAGGAGTTCAAATATTTACATTAATGGTCTCTGGGTGGTGGAACTCTGGGTAACAATTCTCTTCTTCCAATCAGCAGTTTTCCACATGAACATACACATACTATTCAATGTAAACAAACAAATAAAATAAAAACTAATCAAGAAGAACGAGATTGCTTTAGAGCAGCGGTTCTCAACCTGTGGGTCGCGACCCCTTCGGCAGTCAAACGACCCTTTCACAGGGGTCGCCTAAGACCATCCTGCATATCAGATATTTACATTATGATTCATAACAGTGGCAACATTACAGTTATGAAGTAGCAACGAAAATAATTTTATGGTTGGGTCACAACATGAGGAACTGTATTTAAAGGGCCAGAAGGTTGAGAACCACTGCTTTAGAGAGACACCATATGGGCAAGAAAAGAAACAAAAAGACTATTCAAAACGAATACAAAATCTCAAAAAGTATATAAATTATGGAGCTTCTGAGTAGAGGGGAAAGATACCTCATAGCTAAAGCAAGTTCATAGACATACGTGTTGTGTTTCTTGATACTGATCTTAGTCACCTAAATTCCACTTGATTTCCCATTTCAGAAGGCAGAATTCCATGCAATAAGTTTTAGAAAGACTTCTCTCTAAACAGAGACTGGTACTTTCCTTACCAGGCAAATATTTAAACTAAAGTTTTTAAAATAATCATTTGGTGCTTAAATCCAACTGGAAAACTCAGCTATTCAGCTATACTCATGCCCCAAAGATTCTGGGTGTCAGGGGTTTTGCTCTCTTCGGTTTTTCAATGCCAAATATAAATTATTTGCTATTTAATCACCTGCTGCTTTGGCTCACCTGAGTGGCTGCAGCCTGACTTTGGCACAAGTAATTAACAGTGAGTAGCGTTCCCAATGTGATGGTTCCTTCTGCAGTATCTGGCCTAAATGTCAGTTCCCTGTATATCTTCAACCTTCCCGAGATCTGCTGTTAGATCATCTCCATCTCCGTGGTCATCCCCTCCCCTATAAGGTGGAGCTCATGAAGACAAGGCTTTTGTCTTCTTCAGTGCTGTGTCCCCAGTGCCTAGAAGAGGGCTTGATGCACAGTAGGTGCTTACTGCTGAAAAATGATTCAATCGTGTTTCCCTTCCTTTTCCCCACTTCCGGCCCTCTTGGGAAACATCCACTATTTCTGGGGCTACCAAATGTCTTAAATTCTCAGCAGACTCAGATTCCATTAATATGCTGCCCACCCCCACTTCAGGTGGGTTAATGAAGATGTTAACATACACCAACTCGGTACTATATGCACACACGCGCGCGCACACACACACACACACACACACCACTCTGCACACCCAGACACCTCCACACCTTGCCCCCGGTGATACTTTCCATTTATTCTTTGTGCCTCAGCCAATCTGTGCTCAATCTCATTGTCTTCTTAATAAAACTAGTTAATTAATTAGTTTCCAGAGTTAAAATTCATGAGGCAGCGCAGGGAACGTCTACATCTGTAGCTGTTTCTGAATTCCCTCTAGCTGCAGGCTTTTTTCATTCTGCCCACAAAGGCTTCTAAGTTTATTTGAAGACATGTCCCCACGGCCTCCCCCAGGTCCTCAGCAGCCCACAGTGGATTTTCCTTCTCCTCCCAATCATTTTCGGCTCAATTCACTCCAGTGTTTGGTGTGAGAATTGACATCACATTCTGGAACCAAGGCCAACTCTCAGCTAACAATCCTCTTTCAGGCCTGTCTGCTGGCCCTCCGCCAAGATCCACTCAGGGTCCCCATAATGTCACCCCAAATCCTCCTGTAGCCACTTGTTAGTGTAGCCACTAGTCCTACCTCTCCCTGAGGAAAAGAGGACAGTGAGGCCCGGCAGGTTGAAGCAGCATGTCAGGGTGACATGTGAGTGAGGGGCAATGCAAGGACTGTGACTGAGGTCTCCTCACCCCAAGAGCCCAGTTTCCATTCTCCAGAACATGGATCAGCAAACTAACCACCGTGGGCTAAATCTGGCCTTCTGCCTTTTTGTGTAAATAAAGTTTTATTGAAACACAGCCATGCCCAATTATTTTCATACTAGAGGCCCGGTGCACAAAATTCGTGCAAGGGGGGGGGGGTCCCCTCAGCCCAGCCTGCACCCTCTCCAATCTGGGACCCCTCTGGGGATGTCCGACTGCCTAGCCCGATCCTGGCAGTCGGACATCCCTTTCACAATCCGGGACCACTGGTTCCTAACTGTTCATCTGCCTGTCTGCCTGATCGCCCCTAACTGCCACCCCTGTTGGCCTGATCACCCTCAACTGCCCCCCCCGCCCCGCACCAGCCTGTTTGCCCCTTACTGCACCCCCTGCCGGCCTGGTCACCCCATGCAGCCTGCTGCTCAGTTGTTTGGTCGCCCCTCACTAACTCTCCTGCCAGCCTGGTCGCCCCACGCAGCCTGCTGTTCGGTCATTTGGTCGCCCCTCACTACCCTGCCGGCCTGATCACCCCACACAGCCTGTTGCTCAGTCGTTTGGTCATTCCTCACTAACCCCCCTGCCGGCCTGGTCGCCCCACGCAGCCTGTTTGGTCATCCATTTGGTTGTTTCAGTTGCGATGGTTGCTTAGGCTTTTATATATATAGATTGTCTGTAACTAGTTTTGGCGACAACAGCTGAGTTGACTAGTTGTGACAGAGACTGCATGAGCTACAAGCCGAGAATATTTACTGTCTCGCTAGTTGGCTGACTCCTACTAGAAGGTTCAAAAGAGCAGGAAGGAGGAGGGAAAGGCTGATGCAGGTACCGCACAGAAGGCCCATTGAGCATCTTGCTAGTCTCCTCAAAGGCAAGCAGCTCCAAAGAGGAATGGGAGGACCCCTCGGGCAGAACCAGTCATCTCCCTCCCCCTCGCTCTCCCCTGCTGCCCATGGCATCTTGGTAGACTTCACAGAAATGCAGCTTCACCCACTGTCAGCACCTTTGGCTGTTCCCTCACACACACACACACACACACACAGTTTCACGTGTACAATGGCCTCCATAAAATAGTTCTGGAACATTAAGTTCAGGCTGCCACAAAAGAGAGCCCCTAGACTCCAAAGCATGGGAAAGTCCAAGAGCCAAGGGACCTCCCCCTGGGCAGGAGGCTTCTGGGTGCATCTGGTCCCCCCTGGATGAGAATCACAGGCCCGGAGAACCCCAGAAGGTGAAGTTCCCCAGAGAGGTCCCGCTGGGCACTGTCGTCTCACATGGACACCTCCCAAGTCGAACGACTTGCCCCCAGTGGCAGCCCACTCCATTTCCACATGGCATGGGGGGGTCCTGGGGGAGCCCTAGAACCAGACCAGAGGGGGAGGCAACCTTCCTTCCTTGACTATTTCCCAGGATGAAGGTCCTGCTCACTGATGAGGCATCCAAGTTCAAAGCCTCCACATGGCCTAGACTCCAGATGAGACTCCAAAGTGGGTGTTGCCAACTCCTCACCATGCGGGAGCTCCTTCCTGCTTCTCCGGAACCAGGGGCACGGGCTCATGGCAGGATGAGGACAGAAAGCCTTCACGGGGCTTGACATGGAACAGAAGCAATACAGTGATCTTTCCTCACCCGCAGTTTCACTTTTCCAGTTTCAGTTTCCCCTGCGGTCAATCACGGTCAGAAAATATTAAATGGAAAATTCCAGAAATAAAGAATTCATCCGTTTTAAATTGCAAGCTGTTCTGAATAGCATGGTGAAATCACTGGACATCTCGCTCCATCCAGCCCCATCCTGCCCAAAAATGAATCATCCTTTTGTCCAGCGTCTCCAGGCTGTAGATGGGCCCCCGCATTAGTCATTTAGCCATCCCTGTGATCAGTTGGGTTATGAGAGGAAGAGAGACCCCATTCACATAACTTTTATGACAGCATCTATATATATAAAACCCTAATATGCAAATAGGCCGAACGGCCAAACAACCAAATAACCAAACCGAACAACCGGTCGCTATGACGTGTGCTGACCACCAGGGGGTGCACATGGAACATGGTGGGCATTGGCAGCAGGTGGCAGAGTGTGGAACATGGCGGGCATCAGCTGTGGCGGAATGGTGGAGCAGGTGAGCAGGGGGCGCCAGACCAAGGGGGGCGCCGGTTGCTGTCATCGGGGCAAGCCTCTGGTGGTTATTGAAAATTCCTCTGGTGGTTACTGAAAATTCTTTGCTCCCGTGTGCCGCAGTCCCACCCAGCGCTTGCACCTGCTGCCGGCGCCCAGCTCAGGGCTTCTCCACCTCCTCCTGCTCCTGAGGTGATCAATGCTGGCAGCTGCCTCTCGCACCCCGCTGCCTGGACCAAAGCCACTGCTCACAGCCACAGTTGGTCCCGATTGCTTGGTGCTGTCAGCGGGTGCAAGTGGCACCTGTTTGCCCCGATCACCCCTGAGGGCTTCTTCACCTCCCCCTGCTCCTGAGGAACAATGAGGGCAGCAGCCACCGCTTGCACCCACTGACAGCGCCGACCCTGCTCACACCTGCTGCTGGCACTGGCCCCAATCACTCCGCACCATCAGCAGGTGTGAGCAGGGCCAGTGCTGTCAGCGCATGGGAGCGGCAGTGGTGGGAGCAGGGATGCCGGCAGACAGGGGACCAGGGCCGTGGCAGGAGGGGCCAGGTGGGGGCGTGGAGGATGGGCCAAGACCCACCCCTGTGCCCACGCAAGCCTCGCGGCCCACAGTTCCTTTTAAGGTGCATGAATTCATGCACTGGGTCCCTAGTATTGTTTTAATTGTTCAATTTTATTAGTAGTTATTGTCACTAATCTCTTACTGTGCCTAATTTATAAATTAAACTTTACCTTAGGTATGTTTATTCCCTGTACATACTATTCATGGTTTCAGGCATCCACTGGGGGTCTTGGAACTCATCCCCACAGATAAGGGGGGACTACTGTTTTTTAAATATATTGTAGAACAGTTTTGTAAAGATAACCAAGAAATACAGGCAAAAGTAAATTTAAAAAGCCCGGCTGGTGTAGCTCAGTGGTTGAGCATCGACCCATGCACCAAGAGGTCACCAGCTGGATTCCCAGTCAGGGAACATGCCTCAGTTGTGGGCTTGATCCCCAGTAAGGGGTGTACAGGAGGCAGCTAATTGATGATGTTTCTCTCTCATTGGTGTTTCTATTTCTCTCTCCCTCTCCCTTCCTCTCTCTGTATAACAAAAAATCAATAACATATTTTTTAAAAAGTAAATACAAAGAGTATACAATAAAATCTTCCTCTTATCCCCAACTGCAGGCCACCCAGTTCCCTCTTAGGTATTAGCACTCTTGTAATTCCTCTGGCAGTAATCTATGCATAGAAGTCTCTGTGTATACAAATATGTTGTGTGTATGTGTTGTGAATGAATATCCTTTTGTTACAAATCAGATAAGCCACTAGTCAATGTTCTATACCTTGCTTCATTCAACCAGCAAATCTTGGATAGTGTTCCAAATTAATGCTTAGAAATCTCACAATTTCTCCTTACCAGTAGCATGGACATTTATACTATGTATGAGAAACACTGCAATACGTACCCTAGTCCATACATTCCCTGAGATCTTCTGGTTGTAGAATATTAGAGCTAAATTGAAACTCATCCTAGTTCACTTCATCTGCTTTATTTTGAGTCTGTTGTTCCTCAATTTCATCACACTTTTGGTTATTAATGCCCCCATTCAATGTTTCATATTCACTAGCCCTTCTTAATCCAGTTTACTTATTTGAGGCTTAATACCCTCACAGAGACACCGTGTGTGAAATTATCTTTTACAATGCTGAATCCAAGCAGTTTATAGGTTTCAGTCAATTACTCCCGGCTGCCAGAGCTGAGCTCGGATAACATCTCTGGCTAAATTTCTTCCTTCTTGGATCATGAATTCTCAGGCAGGACTAATCCTGGTGTCTGGTGAAGCCACGTATTCGGACTCACACTCAGACCAAAGACACTCTTCGAACTTGAAAATCCACACTCATAAGCCGCAGGTGTTCTGGAAAGTTCTAGTACAAATGCCAGACTGATAAGCTGAATGGTACTTCACAGCCCCCGACTGAGAGTTACCTTTTAATGAATCTTGTAACAAATCCACTTGTGTACTTTTTTCTAAATCTTTTGGCCAATAAAAACAATTCTCTGGCCATTTAATTCAACTCTATCAGTTAGTTTTTCCTGTGTAAGAAACTATCCCCAAAACTTAGTGGCTTCAAGAAAATCATCATTTACTTGCCTCATGATTCTACAGGTGAGGGAGCTGATCTAGGCACAGCTGGGTAGTTCTGCTGATGGAGGCTAGACTCAATTGTGCAGCTGTGATCAGCAGCTGCTCTGTTTTGGGGCCCTGCTTCTAGGTGAGGCTGATTATCAGCTGGGGAGGGGTTATCAGCCAGCAGGCCAGCATGGGCTCCCTCACATAGAGAGGCAGCAGCAGGAATCCAGGAATCCAGGAGAGAAGACCCTAGTACACAAGTACTTTTCAACCCTCAGCCTGTGTCACATTTACTACTGTCCCATTGGCCGAAATAAGTCACATGACCAAGCCCAGATACAAAAGGTGGAGAAACAGACCGCACCCCTGCTGGTAAGGGGGAGAATATATAGCCATTTTTTACAATTGACCACATCAACTGTTTATAAACTCATCAAACTGAAAAAATACTTTATAAGGCTTTGCAATGCAGAGTTGCTTTCAAATACTGGCTTTATTCCTAGAAGAGTGTCTGAAAACAAAATCTACATAACGCAACTACTAAAGAGACCTCCAATGCCAACAGTTGGGTATTCATATAACCACTCCAAGTCATCCTACAAGTCAGCATCAAGGCACCCTTGGGGCTCTGAAGGGCTTTCCTCAAGGCGACCATGACACAGAAGAAAAAGCACCTGACGTGGGCTACAGAAAACTCAAAGTCCCAAATCTCAGCTCCCAAAGCAAGTTATTTCAATTCCATGTACCATCTCTTCCCTCCTTTGCCAACAGGGATGGCAGAAGCACTATAAATAAGAATTGCTGAGAGGCCCTGACTGATTTGGCTTAGTGGATAGAGCATCGGCCTGCAGACTGAAGGGTCCCAGGTTCGATTCCAGTCAAAGGCATGTACCATGGTTGTGGGCACATCCCCAGTAGGGGGTATGCAGGAGGCAGCTAATTGATGTTTCTCTCTCATCAATATTTCTAACTCTCTATCCCTCTCCCTTCCTCTCTGTAAAAAATCAATAAAACATATTTTTTTAAAAAAAGAATTGCTGGGAGGATTCAAGTGAAACAATGCTGTGTCTGTGCCCCAGGTACCTGAAGTGCCCAGTGTTGCATAGAGCAAACCCTGAAATGGTGAACCAAGCCCAAAGTTCTAAAAGGACTTGATTACTCAAATACAAATTACGTGAGCAGAGGAAGGCCAAGGCCAGAAGCTGGCATTCAAGGTAAACGGAACAAGTGTGGCCACAGGGCACAGGGCTGCACCCGGTCAGGATGTAAAATTCTGAAGACAGCAGAACTGTGTGTTCTCTATGCCCTTTGTGGTAATGGCCAGGTCTTGGCCCTTATCTCTACTGAAAGGAAATTAAGTCCCTGGGCGAGTTCTTGCTAGGAAAATAGCCCTACACAAAAAAAGACATGAAAATTCATGTTGCTCCACTAAAGGCCTGAAGGAATCATGCAACTTGCTCTCTATAAAAGAAATAAACCTTCCATCACAACCACTTTTTATATTTGCAGGTAACAAGAGCAGTAGCTATGAGTTGCTGAATATCAACCACATGGCAGATACTGCTACATTAAATAATTAGCATTCAGGCCACAAATATCCATTCAGTGATTTTCACTGAGGACCTACTATGTGCCAGATTCCACATGAGGGGCTGGAAACGCTGCTGATGTGCCAGGTACAGTGCCTGCTATATGGAGCCTTAAGGTCCAAACTAATGCTACTGTTGCTGCCTCCACCATGCCACCGACAAAAGATTGCACCTCGCTTTTATGAATGATCACTCCATACCAGCTTTATGCACACTTTCTCAGAAACACCCACGATTACCACTAGAGATGGACATCATGAGCTCCAGTCTACAAATAAGTAAACTGAGGCACAGAGGGCTTGTCACGGCGCACACGGGCAGCATGTGACAGAGCTGGACCCAAACCAGGGAGCATCACCACACCTCCCAGGAGACCCTATCTTAGCAATAACTCCTCTTCTCCCAATAAAGAGGGAGTCTTGTGGAACACCGCAGGGTTTCGGTGGGATCGGAAGCCCCACTTCCTCACTGTGAGTTATTTTCATGCTCTGCACCTGCTCTTCCTAAGACTCTCAGACAAAGGCAAATGGTGCCCGTTCCTGCCATCCCTCTCCCATCTCTTTTCCACTTCCCAGTCTTCAGCAAATTGATCAAATATAAATTCAACAGCTCACTGGCTCTAAATCTCAGCTCCAGCTCTTTATCTGCCTAAAGGGCTCATGGGGTTGCTAATTTGGCTTTTGAATAAAAATCTAACACACATTCATGCACCCACTCATTCATTTGACAAAAAGAAAATGCCAAGTGCCCACCAAATGCCAGGCCCAGTGTGAGAGCGCTGAGGAAATGCTCAAGAGTTGGTGACGTGCTTACACTGATGTAGAAAGGTCACTGTGGCCACTGTGGCAGTGGGGTGGTCCAAGGCAGGAACCGGGCACTGACAGCTCGCAATGTTTCCATCTCAGCCCAGCAAGAAGCTCGGGCATGTTCAACACAGAGGGAGAAGCTAACTAGGACAAAACCCCAGTCAACTTCAACCGAGAGAACAAGCCCACAAAGGAGGCTAGAAGGAGCTTCGAGTCCCCCATCCCAGAGAAGCCAGAGGGAAAGGAGTGACCGGTCACTGGCATTAAAGGCTGTTGGGCAGTGGCTGGGGGGAGACTTCACTTGGGTCAAGGGAGAGGCATGGCTTTGCCTGATTGTTCATTTTTCATTTGCTAAGATGAATTAGTTGAGCATATACAAGCAGGTGGGAAGGTGTCTTGGGAGACACCAAGACAACCCCTGACTGTTAATGGTTTGGCGGAGGACTCACAGCACTCAGCATTGACTCATACTAACAGTAATGATTTATTACAGTGAAAGGACACAAAGAAAATCAGCAATGAGTAAAGATGCACAGGGGGAACCTGCCAGGCCTGGAGAAAGACGTGGCGGGCTCCGGGGGAGACTGGGAAGGCTGCCCAGGCACAGGGAAACATTACAGAGCCAACCTGCAGGCCCAGGTGAGACTGGGCACCACACATCTGTAGAGGCCACATGTTTAAGATCTGAGGAATTTTCCTCCAGCAGCTTCCAGTCCCCTGAGAAGAAGGAGAGAAGAAAAAGGGCTGAATTTGTCAGGGAAAGTACTCGACATAGACACAGAGGGACAGGGAACTGGCGTAGACATAAAAGGAGGCAGACAAGCAGCCAACTGAGCGAAAGATCTGGACATAGGCACCTCCATCCAAAACGGCAATGAGACTGATTGGAACAATTAGACCAGGGTGGTATCTGGAATTCACCTAGGCACAATGCACCTAATGCATGAATGCCTTCTATAGAATTGTGGGAAATGGTCATGGAGTTCTGCTTGAATACATCTGGCAGCAGGAAACTATACTACCTTATAAGAAACATATACATTTCCGGGTATTTATAATCATGTGGAAGTCCTACCTACTGCCAAGTGATAATCTGCCTGCTGAGGTCAGGTTCTGCCATCCACAGCTACACAGAGCAAGGATGCAGGAGAGGGTACTGTATCTCCAATACAATCACATTCATGTCACAGCCCTTGGTTCTTCCCGATGCACAGCTGTCCATCACTCCCAAGACTCAGTGGCCATCTGTGTGGCAGTGACTCTAAGAACTAAAATTCTAGCCTCTCTTCAAACTTCACACTCGTATACTCAACTGCTTACCAGACACCCCCACTGCAATACCCCATGGGCACTCACCCTGAATGCACACAAACCCGAAGCTGTGGTCTTGTCTCTACACACCCCATTGGAAGATGGATCCTATCCGGTTCCCAACAGGGCATCAGATTGACTTTCTGTCCTCAAACAGCCAGATAATCATCTGTCTGCTGAATCTTCCTCCTAAGTGGTCCTCAAGCCCATCCCCCTAACCCCCTCCATCCTCACCACCACACTCCACTTGAAGCCATCATTATTCTTCTCAAAGACGTTCCCTAACTCATCTCCCTTCTGCCATCTCGCCCTCTCCATCCATTTTACTTGCATAAAATTGAAAGTGATGTTTTTTAAAAAGTAAAGTTGGTCACAACACCTCGCTGCTTAAAACTCTTGAGTGACTCCCACTGCCCTGGGGAAACAGTCATAACTTGCCCCCATGATCTCACCTCTTACTCTATAACACCCTCCACCTCTAGGCTCCAACCGAGCTGAATCTTTTGTTACCCAAAGTGCCATGCCAGCTCACCTCCGAGCCAATGCAAAGGTTGCTTCCTCTGCCTCATCCGTATCCCTGGCTTCCACATGCAATGCTGGACCTCTCCTCTCATGGATTCTCCTGCCGTTCTGTAATGAACTGTCCATTTATCTTCCTCCTTCAAAGCCCAAAGAAATATATCTATGTGGTTTACCAATGTCTCCTCAGTCCTAGCACATAAGAAGCCCTCTATAAATACCTGTTGAAAGAGAGCAAGAATTTCCATCTATCACCTCCAATGGTCTGTTCCCTATTCTTCTATTAATGCAGCTCCAAAAAACACAGGTTTTTTTTAAGTTGCCACAGTTCACTGTAGATGCACATGTAATTCCCCTTGAGATTTTTTTCACCTCAAGATTTTTTTCCATTACCCATTGTTAGGTTTCCTCCAGCTCAGAGCCAAGCAATTCCCCAATCTAAACACTTGCTGCAGGAGTTTCTTATCAAGACAGAAGGAAGGAAAACCCATTTTCAGGATGAAAAAGGGTGCATGAACAGTTTCAGCTTCCACTTTTCTCTGGTCCTGCTCTGGTTCACAGATTAATTTCTGGCACCAGGATCCGCAGCCAGCTATAGCAGAGAGTCATACAGAAAAGCCTTCCCCGGCTCGCAGAAGCCAGCAAGAACCATGCTCTTCACAACCGTCCATTTTACAATGTGTCTAATTATAACTGAATAAATTGCTTTTGCCATTCTGCGGAAATACTTAAAATAAATAGCTCTCTTTCCCTGAATTAAAATCATAGTCTTTTGTTCACTGTTGTCTGTTCCATAAAGCAACACAGCCTGTTGATTAAAGATCATTTATAGGACTTCATTTTCTATCTATTTTATGATATCACTTTAAAATACCCCCAAATAATCAGCTGCAAGGAGGGATAAGAACTTCTGGCAATTGGCTCTTTGAGACTTGCTGATGAGAAATGAAGTTGTGGATGTAACTCTCAGCAAAAGAACATATATTAGAAAAGTCTATTTTAATAACTGCTTGGCTCTTCTCCCTGGATTTTTTCCCTCTACCCAACTTCCTATATTTTTCTTGAGATTACAACATAATCCCTGCTGACACTCTAAATATTACCTCTCTGTATTGAATGGATGACACTGAGACAATAAATCACTTTGAGCTAACACAATATGCCAACCAGCCCCAGCTAAGCCAAATATTTGACGAAAGACACACAAACTGAAATTTAGCAAGGCACTAACACTATGTGAATTATGCTCTGAATATAAACCAGCTCTAAACCCTCTGCAGTGAAACAAATAGATGTGCAAGGAGGCCATATGTGAATGCATAAGATGATCCCGTGTCCAGAGAAACCAGTGAGCCAATCCCGGGACACATGTTGGACACCCTCCAAACTGGGGGTTGGGGGGTATCCTAACAAAATAAAGACTCCTCAGTTCTGGCCTAAAAAAAGAAAAGGGGGGAAAAAACAACATGAAGCACTGTTTTCCTGGACTGGGTGCAGAAAGAAGTGTGATGTCAATGAAAAAGTCTATCCAGGGCTGGATTTAACATGACGCTAACAAAGCCGACACCTTAAGGCCCCTCACTTATACACACTTTTCCAAGGCCCTGTACCTGATTTTTCATTTAAAATGTTGCATTCCTGGCCTATGGTTAGAGCATCAGCCCTCGGACCAAAGGGCAAAGGGTTCAATTACCAGTCAAGGGCACATACCTGGGTAGCAGGTTCGATTCCTGGCCTATGCTGGAGGCAACCAATCAATGTTTTTCTCTCACTTCAATGTTCTCTCCCTCCCTCCCTTCCACTCTCTCTAAAAATCAATGATAAAAATATCCTCAGGTGAGGATTAACAAAAAGATTTAAAATGTTGTATTCCTTTTCTTAAAGAAATCCCTCAGGTTCTGTATTGCTTCTACAGAACTTCCTGGACCTGCATTGTGGATTCTGAGTGCATCCACGGAAATGCACTCAGCTGTCAGGAGAAATAGACTGTGTTCACAGGTCATCCACTCTCCCCTAACAGGGGAAGACAGAGCATCCTTGGCCAGCACCCAGGACCCTCCCAGAGTGGCCCAGCAGAACCTCTCAGACTCCAATCGCACTCCCTGCTGCTTTCCACCTGGAAACGTTCAGCCCAGCCCTACTCAAGCTAAGCACACTCTGCCCATGTCACCCCTCAGGCACTTCTCTGCCTTCAGAACCCACTGAAGGGGCACCAGCTCTGAGAAACCTTTCCTGGGTCCCCAAGATGAAACTGATCACATCCCCTCTGTGCCCACCAGCTAGGACCTCAATAACTACCCTAGGTCCGAATTCTGGTTCGTACACTTGCCAGAAAACCCCAACACCTCAGTTTCCTCACCAGCAAAGCAAGAGTCATTAGTACCCTCTTTGCAGAAAAAACATGAAGGTAAACCTTGCTGCAAAACAGAAACTCCATAAATGCCAGCTATGTCATTGTCATCATCATCATCAAAGAATCCTCCTCCATACCCCTCGGTAAGAAATCCCTCAACAATTCATTCGACCTCCCCACAAGGCAGGGACTCCTGAATGGCAGAGACGGAAGCCTGTGCCCAGAGCTTGGTTGGTGCTCCATAAGTGTTTGCTGAACACACAAAGGAATTAAGTGATATTTAGATTCTGTCCAATAGAGGTGGGAGTCAATAATGCAGCCCACAGCCTTGTTTGCTAACATGTTAAGTCTATATAGGAGAATTTGATGAAGCATGGAAGATGACAGGAAGAGTGGGGAGCAGAGCAACTTTTAATGTGTTTCTCTGTCTATTCCTAAGAGTCTTCCTTCTCCACATGCGCCTGCAAAGCCCAAAGCTGCTAGCTGCCGACAAAAGGCGCCTCCCAGAGCAGCAGCCTCCCTCTACTGCTGTTTGTGGACAGACCTCTAAGGGGCCTTCAGATGAAAGGAGAATCTGGTCAAAGCCAAAGCCAGACCACAGACCTCACCATTGGCAATAAGTATACACACGATTCATCCATCTAGAACCCTCCTGTGGAACTAGACACCATGAATAACTCTGTAATCCAAGACAAGGGTTTAAATCCACAAAGGATCTCCTCGAGCAAAGCGAGGGTTCTGTCTGCAGTAGCTGCAGAGAAGGTGTGATCCAAGTTTATGAGTGCAACCTAAACGCAGATCACTGACATTTGCACACCTCCAGGCCGGGAGGTGGGATCTGCCTCCATGTTTAACCTCATCTCCGGTTATACCCTCACAGCCAACCCTCACTCTCACCTCTACAGACCTAGCAGTTCTTAGAAGGTGGCCCAACCATTCTCACCTCACTGCCCTGGCATATCTGTCACCCCCGCCTGGCATGCATTCTCACCAACCCTCCACCCCATCCCTGGGGCAAGAGGTATGCATCCCAATCTATAATAATAAAAGCGTAATATGCTAATTAGACTGAATGTCCTTCCGGACAAAGCCTGGTCTTCGAGGGAAGCCCGGGTCCCGGGTGCCTGCCGGCGGCCAGAGAGAAGCCCGGGTCCCAGGTACCAGAGGGAAGCCGGTGCCGGCAGCCAGGGGAAGGAAGGCCTACTCTTGCACGAATTTCATGCATCAAGCCTCTAGTAATTTCTATATATTCCTACCAAACCCATCACCATTCTGGACCCCTCTTCTCCAGAGTCCACTAGTCCTTGTCACATGGCTCTCAGCACAGTTCATACTACGTTGCACTTGTTAGTCTTTCAACCACCAGACCAGACTATATCTACATGGAATGGGAACTGGATATTTCCTCTCTGAAACCCCAGCACCCAGCACAGCAACTGATGCTCACAGGAGGCACTTTATAATCATCTGGTGCACCAATGGTTCAATGAGTCATCCCCCTTGAGATCAGAGGCTTAAATTATGTTCCACACAACCCCTGAGTTGCTAAAAAGAATGTGCATTCCCAACCAATGGATCACAACCAGCCTCGCTATTTTCTGAAGAAGAGTAAAGGATATGTGGGTTGGTTTTTTCAAGAAGAAACTACCCATAGCTGGACCACTGGAGGCTCAGTGCAGTGGTGGTATAGAGTAAGCATGCCTCAAAAATGTACTGCCTGCCCCCTTTGTATGGACCAAAAAATATACGGCAGCAGAAGTGATTCTGAAACATCAGTATCATCTGCTCAAGAAGTCCTGTAAGAAATCAAGAAATCCTGGGGTAGGTCAGGGATTTTTTTTTAATATCTATGTGATATTCTTATGTCTGTGAGGCAAATTAATGCTGCAAAGTAACTGGGGAAAAGGAAAAAATCTTGATTCATGTTCGCCTGGAATGCAGTTGGCTTTCATTGTTTTCTCATGTAATTACATATATTACCAATGTAATTACAAATAATACATGTATTTGATATGTGCAAAGAATAGTATATAATTTTTAAATGTGGTACATTTCTTCCTCCCAAGATCCCTTTGTGAAGGAAACAATTTACCATTTCTAAAAATATGCATCTGTTCATTACATTTTAATAAAATAAAAATTAGTAAATATTTGCCTTTCTTTTGTATTTCAACAAAATAAACTTTGTCATGAAAATTCAGGTTTGAAAAGTCTCATTATATGCCTGGAAAAATTGCTTCCACTAGCCTAATTCTTCCCATTGGAGAAAAGCCAGCCAAACATTATCATTATCAAGAAAGGCAATTGAACCCTGGCCGGGTGGCTCAGTTGGCTGGGTGTCATCCACAGAAGGTTGCTGGATGGATTCTTGGTCAGGGCACATGCCCAGGTTGCAGGTGTGATCCCCAGTAGGAGGTGTGCAGGAGATCACTGTTCCACTCCCACATCGACATTTCTCTCTCTCTCCCTCTCTCCCTCCCTCTTCCTTCATCTCTCTCTAAAAATCAATAAGCTATTTTTTTTTAAGAAAGGCAATTGTAGAGGAACTACTCTGTGCAAGGCATGGTCCAGGGAGGCAGTGATGATGGCCAGGACTAAAGGGAAGTAACACCTCCGTGACCTGGTGAAGCCCCTGCTCCTCTGGAGTGCAAGGCATGGACAAGGAAGTGAGTGGGGCTCGGTCTCTTACCAGCTGTGCACCCTGAGCAAGTGATCAAACCTCACAGAGCTTCAGCAGAGTGGAGGTCACCCCACTCACTCACCATGCAGTGAGGATTAAATGAGATAATGAGATAACGTATGGCAACGTCCCTAATACAATCTCACTTGGGCAGTACACACATCAAGCCATAGGTGGTTGTTGCTGCAACAGTATAAATCATAGCCTCCTTTACTGCTGCTGTATTTTAATTTTCAAGATCACTGCACAGCATCTATAACACTGGGTTCTCTTGGTCTCACATTTTCAAAAGTAAAATGACAACAAAGTGGACTCATTCAACGTAGGGGGACAATTGTGAAGGGCCCAGGGTAGGAATGTGTGCACCCCCTGGAGATGTGCATGGAGCATAAGGTGGGAGTGGGGGAGGGATGCAGAATTCTCAACCAGAAGAAAAGTTCTACATAATCCTAATCCAATTAGTAACCCACACTTAGGTTCTGTCGGGTCCACACAACAAAATAGCTTTTGTTGAAAATGTAGCAAACATTTAAAATCAGATTCCCATCAAAAGCTGAATGTAGACATTCTCTTGAAAATGGAAAGCACAATCAGGACTGAACCCAAGATGCCTCGCGTCGCCAACTTGCTGGAGCCAAGAAGTGTTGCCTTCCAGTTGGCCTCACCCTGTAGGCTGTCCTCCACTGTGTTCATCATTTGCATAAGCTAAGGCACCCCCTGGGGCAAAAAAACTTGGAGATTCTCAAGTGGATTTCCAGACAATACAGAAGTGGCCAGCAAAGGATTGTGGCCTACATCCCCAGCTAATGCTCCGCCGGATCTGCTGGAGCAGATACTTGTGGGGTCAGCATTGCTCTTCCCAGGAGCCATCATTACAGAGGCTGTCATGACCCCCCATGGCCTTCAAACACCTGGAGCTCACCCAGCCCCAGGGAGAGAAGAAACTCTACAAGAAAATTATTACCATGGAATGTTCTCCCTTCCTGGAGATGAAGGCAGGCATGGTCTGTCTCCACATTGAACCTTATATGTGAGAAGGGAATGGACAGATCATAGCTGGTCTGAGATGTCCTGAAGATTCTCCACCTAAATATTCAAGAATGTGTCTCTAATCTTGGCACCCCAGTGGGTAAAAGATGTCAGAAAGCTTCTTACATGGAGAGCTAATAAAGAAGACAAGAGCCGAAACCGGTTTGGCTCAGTGGATAGAGCGTCGGCCTGTGGACTGGGGGGTCCCGGGTTCGATTCCGGTCAAGGGCATGTACCTGGGTTGCGGGCACATCCCCAGTGGGAGGTGTGCAGGAGGCAGCTGATCGATGTTTCTCTCTCATCGATGTTTCTAACTCTCTCTCTCCCTTCCTCTCTGTAAAAAATCAATAAAATATATTAAAAAAAAAAGAAGACAAGAAAGCAGGCCCTTGCTAGGTAGCTCAGTTGGTTAAAGCATTGTCCCAATTTGCCAAGGTTGTGGGTTCAATCCCCAGTCAGGGCATATTCAAGAATCAACCAATGAATGCATAAATAAGTAGAATAACAAATCGATGTTTCTCTCTCTCTTTCTTCTTCTTCTTTCTACAAATCAATTTTTTTAAAGAAAGAATGCAAGAAAGCAAGCTATGCTGATGGGAAAACTGAGTCTCAGAAAGTTTTAGTAACTCAGAGAGCTTTGAATTGAACCCAGGAACTTGGACTCCAGATATGAATAAACAAACCACACACCCATACTGTTGCTTTCTAATTAAATACAGTTGACATCTGAACAACACAGGCTTGAATTACATGGGTCCACATATTCACAGATTTTTTTTTCAATAACTACTGTAACTTGTTTTCTTTAATTACAGTTTCTTTTCGGTAGCTTACTTTATGGTAATATCATATATAATATATATAACATACAAAATATGTGTTAACTGACTATGGGATCAGTAAGGCTCTGGCCAACAATAGGTGATTAAAGTTTTGGGGGAGTCAAAAGTTATATGTGGATTTTCAACTGCACCCCCCCATTCCTGCACTGTTCAAGGGTCAGCTGTATACACTCCATTAAATCCATACATGTGTCAAGATTAAGAAATCAAGAAACTAGAAGACTAGTGAGACTAAGAGGCACCACTTCAGCTCACCTGAAGATGGAGAAGGACGACCTCAGCAAACCCACCTGATGGAGCCAGCAATAGTATGTAGGACTTGACGCTTCTTTTTACAGTGGCATCTGGATGAAGCTTTAAATGTTTCATTCTGGATTCACTCCTCATCATGGAAACAATGGTTTCATTGAATATGGGAACTGCTCAGGAAAAGCCTCTGTCCTGGGTTCAAGTTTACCACAGCCTCAAAGACTAAATAGTAAGTTTACATTTTAAATGTAAGCCAAAAGAAAAAAGAAAGACTGAAAAGAAATTTACCAAACTATTAAAGTGGCTGATTCTATGTATTAGGATCACAGAGAGACACCATTTTTTGCTTCTGTCCTTTTTTTCCATAGTAGCTTTGTTTTCTTAAATGAGTTGATCTGATTTACTTAAAATAACATACAAGTAGACAAGAGAGATAAAACATATGAATTAATCCCACTTAAGTGAGGAAGCTGAGTCAGGCATCTGGTCCTAATCTGGGACCCAAAGATCTATCCCAGTACAGTTTAGCTCATACTTTTGTCCCCTGCTAGACTAGGCAAGGTCCCTCTAATGCCCTACCGCAGTAGTCAGCAAACTCATTAGTCAACAGAGCCAAATATCAACAGTACAACGATTGAAATTTCTTTTGAGAGCCAAATTTTTTAAACTTAAACTATATAGGTAGGTACATTCAACTTTAAATTCAACTTTAAATTCACGGTTTTCGTCTTCCGTTTTTCCTTGCTTCTTCTTTGTAGCCATCTCAAACAGGGCACCTAAAAAAATGTTTCATTTTATAATAATAAAGCCACCAACACAAAAGAATAACAATTCTTAAATTGATGACAAAAATACCTGTAGGATTTGCAGCTGGTTGGAAAAATACAGGTAACTTTATGCTTCGAGTAGGTACTTTTGTCACCCGCGTGATTTGTGGACGCGACTAGCACTAACCACTGCACAATGAGACTGCTGACTGACTGGCTCACTCAACTCGTGCACGAATCGCTGAATCGCGCGCGCCTCCCCCACGCTGCGTATCCCGCGGCCAGCCTGCGCCGCGTCTCCCTTCGCCCGACCCACCGACACCCCCCACTTCTTCTAACGCCACTTCTTCAAATAGACTGGCCCAGGCCGAAAACTGACTTCTGCGCATGGGCCACGAAGTTTCAATCGCACTGTTTGTGCACGCCCGCACGTGGTATTTTGTGGAAGAGCCACACTCAAGGGGCCAAAGAGCCGCATGTGGCTCACGAGCCGTGGTTTGCCAACCACTGCCCTACCGTATCCACTGTACCCCCCAATCTGAGCAGCAGGGTCCACAACACATAGTAGGTGCTTAATAAACATTTGTTAAGTGAATAAATTATAGTATCTAGTATTTCCTTCATCCACTCTCTGGATCTGTCAATTAAGAGGATGTTACTCAGTTGAATGATATTTCCTGGAAGAGATCATACAATCAATTACCCTTGTAACCTCAAAAATCATATTTGCAATCAAATCTGCACAAGTGACAAGTAGAGGGTATTAAAAAAGGCACTCCCTTCAGCCTCTTAATTACATACTATTTATCAAGCTCTGCAAATGTCCCATTTAACATTCTACACTTGGCATTCAATTCCAAACCTGAAATGGAGATTGTATTACCTAAACACTTCCCTGATTTTTTACTAAAAAAAAATAATAATAATTCCCCATTTTTACCCTTCAACCAGGTTTTATCGACCCCCAGATACTTCATTATCCTAAGATGAAGGGCACCTACCGGTGGCAAGTACGTGAGCACACTCAGAGTATATAGAGAAGTCAAGTGCCATCAGATACATAATGACAGAAGGAACACTGCGGCAAAGGCATGTGAAGACACACAGAGAGAACCATCCCTCTTCAGGAAGCTAAGTATCTTGAGATTAGAGACCAATGAGTATAGCACAGCCGTGGGCAAACTACGGCCCGCGGGCCGGATCCGGCCCGTTTGAAATGAATAAAACTAAAAAAAAAAAAAAAAAGACCGTACCCTTTTATGTAATGATGTTTACTTTGAATTTATATTAGTTCACACAAACACTCCATCCATGCTTTTGTTCCGGCCCTCCGGTCCAGTTTAAGAACCCATTGTGGCCCTCGAGTCAAAAAGTTTGCCCACCCCTGGTATAGCATGACCAAAATGTTCTTTAAAAAATATATTTGCAGCCCTGGTTGGACATCGTCCAATGCACCAAGATGATGCTGGTTCAATACCCTGTCTAGGCACATGTCCAGGTTGAGGACTTGATCCCTAGTAGGGGGTGTGCAAGAGGCAGCTGATCAATGTGTCACTCTCACATCGATGTTTCTCTCTTCTCCCTCTCTGTCTAAAAAAGTCAATAAACTGTTCTTTTTTTAAAAAGTGTGTGTGTGTGTGTGTGTGTGTGTGTGTACTTAGCTGCCAGAGCCACTAGGCCAGTGATGGCGAACCTATGACACGCGTGTCAGAGGTGACACGCGAACTCATTTTTTTTTGTTGATTTTTCTTTGTTAAATGGCATTTAAATATATAAAATAAATATCAAAAATATAAGTCTTTGTTTTACTATGGTTGCAAATATCAAAAAATTTCTATATGTGACACGGCACCAGAGTTAAGTTAGGGTTTTTCAAAATGCTGATACGCCGAGCTCAAAAGGTTCGCCATCACTGCACTAGGCACTTCTCAGACCCACAGTGAACATCCAGAGGGAGAAAGAGGTCTGGCTTCCCCTTGGTCTCCTCATTAGCCAAGTCAGGGTCACATGACCACTTATTCACCAACTGCTGTGCCCAAGGAAATGCATGAGCCAACTAGTTCAAGAACCCAGGCCTAAGCCAATCACTGTAGCTAGGAAAGCTTTTGACCTGATTGGCTAAGACTACATCACAGATTGGGGGTGGGGATCGGGTTGTTGGAAGTGAGATGAATTGAGAGAGAGAGAGAGAGAGAGAGAGAGAGAGAGAGAGAGAGAGAGAGAACACATGAGAATAAAAATCTAGGGGGAAAAAGAAGAAGGAAAGGGAAAAATAAGGTTGAGTAGCATCAACAGACAGGGCTCCAATTACCATCTGTCGCCTACAGTAAGGATCCTAGAAAGGTATCCTAGACGCTCCTTTCGCTCAGCGTCTGCTCAGTCATAAATTAACGTCACATCCCTTTCCTTATCAATTATCACACACACATGTAGCTGCTTTTATCTCAAATTTACAAACCTTAATCTGAGCTATTCTCCACTCTTCTTACTTGTATCCCTGATTCTGGGCTTCTCCTTTTCATTTCATCCTTTTACTAACAATGAGAGCAATTATTTTAAAAAGCAAATTGAACTGCATCCGTTTCCTGCTTAGAACCTGTCAATGGCTCTCCATTGTCCTCAGAACTCCTTGGTGTCCCCGTGTGGTAGGGCCCAGGCGAGCTGGCCCAGCCTGGAGTCCAGCCTCTTTTCCCACCACACCCCCTTCACGTTCTCTTGCCAGCCTCACAGTGCTCTCCACACCTGCTAGCTGACTCAGGATTCTGCCTCTTGGCTTAGTTCACACACCTAAATTCCTTGCCTTTCACAATGGCCAACTCCTATTCCTACCTTAAGACCCAAATCACCTAACCCGCCGTACCCGAAACAGAGCTGAGGAAGCAAAGCAAGGCTTCCAGAATAAGGTGGCTTGTGGAGAAACTTCTGGAGATTTGTGCTCTCTCCCCCAGGAAGAGACCTGCAACAAGTTCCTCCCAAGGTGAGAAGATATCCACCTTCCACATCCTCGGGTCTTGGAGGGAAGGAAGCACCAAACTGTTACAGCCATTAATACTCTCCTATAGGAGTCATATTCCTCAAAACTGCTTACCTCCCTTAACAATGTAAACTGACTTCTCACTCTTCAGAAATCAGCAGCCTGGGCCCTCAGCACAAGACTTCCACTATGTGAAGAGGGCCACGTCACCTGCCAAGTCCTCTCTGTTCTCAGCACTCCTGCACTGAGAACTTCCCTCCACCAGTTTAAAACCTGGCCATCATTTCCTCCGGCTCCTGACACACTATCCACATCAATCCCAAGTGACACTGAACTTCACTGAGGCTTACAAAGGTCCAAGGAGTGCTGGCCGTACCCCAAGCTGAGGCTTCTCTGCTGGCTCCCGGTGTCTGGAAGGTCAAAGGTCTCATTTCTTGGTCAGCCCTGGGAACAGGAAGAGGTGAACAGCTCCATTCGGGTCAAACATGAAGCGTGCACATGACAGCAGCTCAGAATTAAGAGCTGCAGACCCAGAGGGTCCCTAGCAATACCCATTGTGCAGATGAGGACACTGAGACCCAAGTAGGGAACATTATCTTCCAGGAAGTGAATGACAGAACACAACTGAAATCCTGGGTTCTAAACACAAGGTCAAATGATAGATGGGTGGAGAGAGAAACAGATGGACAGATGGCTGGATGGGAGGGAGGGGCAGAGAGAGATGGCTTGCTGGCATCTTGCTATAAAAAAGAGAATCAGAACAAAGTCTTATCCCCAGGCTGTGCTGTTCTGTGGTTCCAAACATGCCCTGAGACCCCACCCAGCCACCTTAAGCACTCCTCCCATGGTTTACAATGCCAATACCAAGAATGCCAGATTCTCATCAGTTCTAGGTTCCTACCAGTCCCTGATCACCCAATGGAGAAAGTTGTTACAACCACCAGTCCCTGATTACCCAATGGAGAAAGTTGTTACAAGGCTGGTGTATCTGGGATGATCAAGAGACACCAATGGCTTTCTTACCTGGCTTACAATGGGGGCTCTCTGTTGATGCTTTCGAGGTTAAAAGAGGGGTAAATCTATACATCGGCCCCTTGGCCAGGATTCATGCAGAGGCGGTGGGCTTTGGGTGGGATGAATCAATTATCAGAAATCTCTTGCCCCTTCATTCATGCATTCAACGCCTATTTATTAAATGCCTAGAGTGTGCCAGGCATCATGCTAAGACATTGGAACACAGCAATAAAAAAGTTACAAATCCCAGTCCTCTTGGGTTTATATTACTGGGAGTGGGACATGAAAACACAGTAAACAAGAAATATAAAGTACACTGTGTAGATGGAGCATGCCAAGGAAAAAAGAAACAAGAGGAGAGCCACCCGCTCCCCTTGTTAGCTTACCCAGAGCCGCACCACAGGTGGGAGGGAGCATGAGGCACTCCAGGGAGGCCTCACTAATCTGCCCAGCACAGCCAGACCTGCCTTTTTCCCGTTGTAGCCCAGCTGAAGTCTACTAGTTACTTCCAGTGCCACCTTTCCTCTCCAGTGTATTCAGGTTTGGATGATAAAGTATACAGGCATCTTATTAGGAAGTATGCTTTAAGACTCCGAGGAGGCAAGGGAATTAGCCCAGCAGGTATCTGGGGAGGAACAAGTAGAGCACAGACCCCAAGCAGGAAAGCCCAATATATTAGAGGAAGAGCAAGAGGCGGGGATGGGAGCACGGTGGGTAGTGAGGTCTAAACAACCCTGTGGGTCCTTCACGGAAGGACTGCGGTTTCACTGAGGGACATGGAGAACCAGGAGAGGGTTCTGAGCAGAGGCAGGAAGCGATCCGCTTCTCATTTTAAATGAACCATTCTGGCTGCCATCTTGAGAGTAGATCCCAGCAAGACAAAGGCAGACTGACTGGGAGATTCTCAAACTAATCCCAGAGGGAAAAGAGGGTGGCCTGGCCCAGTGGTAGCAGGTCAGGTGGTGAGAGCAGGAGATTCTGGGTGTATTTGGAAGACAGTGCAGGATGCTTGCTGATGGATTCGATGTTGGGTGTGAGAGGAGAGGAGGCAAGAAGACTGGAGTGACTTGGCCCGAGCAACTGGAAGTGTGGACTTTCTATGAACTGACTTGGGAAGGTGGTCTGGAAAACCAGGGGTTCAAATAGCCAAGCTGAATGTGAGATGTCTATTAGACGTACAAGTGGAAATGACATATAGTTGGGTATCAGAGGCAGGAACTTGGAGAGAGTTCTGTACTAGAGATACAGATTTGGGAGTGGTCATCTTGCAGAAGTTCTTTAAACCGTGTTTACCATCAAAGAACATCTGGCTTTTAGTCCAATTCCAAACAGAACAAATTACGTGGTAATGTGTTATCTCCCCCGTCCTATCATTAAAGCTACTTATGATCCCAAAACATATAGCTAAACCCCACTAGAGGGCCCGAGCTATTATAGTAGCAAGGCACCCCCAGGGGCCTGAGCCCCTCCTGAAACAATTCCGCTCCATGATAATCCAAGTGTTGCTAAGGACACCTTGTGTCAAAACAGGCAGCTGGCTGAGGACAGGACTGAGATGGAGACAGAAAACCTATAAGAGAAATCCTGGCTTTGTTAATGGCATGACTCTGGCTGGGTGAACCTGGACAAATCACTCAACCTCTCTGAACCTCATTCCCTCACAGGCAAATGGTAAGAATACCTACATCATAGGTTTGTTATTGAGCAATTAGTGACAAAATCCATCTAAACATGTTAGTACAGCACCTGGGACGTAGGAGTTGCTCAGTAAACATCAGTAATAATTATGTTGCTACTGTTATTATCAGTAGTAGTTGATTTAGCTTGGGTTCCTCCAGAGGCAGTTTTTGAGACCAGGATTAGAGAACAAATGGTTTATTTAGAAAGTGATCCCAGGAAACACTGGTTAAGGAGAGAGGAAGTGAGAAATGGAAGGAAAGATGCCAATAGAGCAAGCATGTCCAACTTGCAGCCGGCAAGCTGCATGCCTCGTTTAAATAACCGACATGCTTGCAAAAGGGGGTCAGTTTCAAGCAAGTGACCATTGTGGGCAACAAGAACTTAATCCCATGGGGCACTCGGGGCTCCAGTGCAAAACACGTGACTACCAATGACCCCACCTGAGGGTGAGGGAGCAGAGGTATTTAGTCTCTGGATGGGGGCTGCTTGCAGCATGGGGGTGGGGACTTTTAACATCTGGGAGAAGAACCAACGTATACAGGTGGGACACTGGCATCTGCTACAGCATTATCATTGTATGGCTTTGCCCCTAACATTGGGCAACCCACTCAACTCCCCTGTGCCTCCGTTTTTCATCAGTAAATGGGGTAATAACATCTGCCTCTCAGAGTTGGTTGGAGGATTTTACAAAATAACGTCAGTAAATGCCCCTGGCACGAGGCCTGGCGAATAGAATTTGTTTCCCTCCTGCCTTTCTTCTTCTTCTCCACGTCACACCCTTCACACATAAAGAAAAAGGCTTGCTTCCTCGCAGGCCACTCAAGCCCTTTCGAAAGGGCATTTTCGGTTTTATGGCATTGCTCCCCAGCGCAGGGCACCCCTCCCCTAATGTACTCTCCGACATCGATAATGGTCTTCCTAACTATTCCCTTGTGGATGGGGGAAGTGGAGGTGCTTTGAGAGCAATGAGGGCGATTCATGTCCCCAAGGTGCGTTTAACTTCTGTCCCTGCCCTTGATGGCACCCCATCGCCAACGCAAACGGGCGAAGACAGAGTCGTTGGAAACCCGATTACACTCAGCTCCACCGAGTGCACGTTGCTGCACGGCTGAAAGGAACGCTGGCAAGCTGACCCACAAAGGAGCCAACCCCTCCTGCCCAACCCTTCCCCCAAAAGCCCAATCTTGAAAGGGCCCCTGCAGGAAGCAGGCCTGCCCCGTGCACCCCGCCAGCCCATACAGCGGAGCCCCCCAAGACAAGTGCTCGTGTGTGAGCGAGAAGCCACCAGCATACAAACGAGCAGGGAGGCCTGGTGCCAGCAAAGCCCCACAACGGCTATTTGTTTGGTGTTCTGGGAAAACCAAACGCCAGCAGAGGCCTCACGGAGGCAGCCCACAGCCAGAATAGAGCTGAAAGAGCTTCACCACACTTGAGGCTGATCGGGGTTGGTTACCAACATGCAAATCAGTCCGGCTGATTGATAATTGCTCTCGACTTAGAATCAGTGACAGTCCCAAAGAGTGGCACCCGCTGCACCCAATGGCGTGCTCACCAACATGGGTAATGCAACTCAACTGATGGAAAAATACAATTAGGTGGTTTCTGTATACAGGACTGTGTTACGGACCTGGAGTAAGGCATCTGATTGATTTTTCATACAGCCCCCGGCACAAGCATTAATTCCCCATTTTACAGGTGAAAGAACTGAAACTCGAAGGGCTTATCGATAATTTGATTGTGGTGTTAGAGCCAGTCGATAAGGGAGCCAGAGCCAGCCCACTCTTCCTCATGTATCAAGTCTGCCTCTCAAGAATAACTTTTAAAAATCTATGGTGTTTTCACATGATGGATTTAATGTAATATGAAATACATTTACTGTGTTTAGAAGCCACTGGTTACCTCTGGGGTTGGAGGAGGGATAATAATGGGAAGAATCTGAAGGAACCAAAAGATCCTGATCCTGTGCCCCTTCCTAGACCCCCAGCTAATCTCATGGGAGCACCATCTTGTGATGATAACTCATCAAGGCAGAAACTTATTGACTAGTGAACTTTCTCCATGTATGTCATACTGCAGGGATCAAAAGTCAGGGCCTGTGGGCCAGCTGCCTGTTTTTGTAAATAAAGTTTTATTGGAACAGAGCCATGCCTGTTCATTTACATATTGTGTCTGCTTATCTGAGCCTTTGTAGAAAAAGTCTGCTGAGCCCTGTGTACACTGTCCGCAAAGCACGGAGCTTGACTTGGCACTCAGATGTAGCTTCCTGCCGGTGTTTTTCTTAGCCAGTCACATAAATGAGTTTTCAGACTTTAAGAACATGTCAAATGACCAGGAGAGAGAGCTTAATGTTAGCCTGACATGCTCATTACAGAATTTAAATGTTAACTTATAAAAATACATATAAGCCCATGAGAATACAAGTAAGGATAGCAGAATAAGTGGAAGAATCAAGACCAAAGGGGAAATCGCCTGTTGTGACAGCTTCGATAATGACTACGATTGGGCTGCAAATCTGACATACAGTTGCCTGGACACCCAAGCAACAACGGTAACACATGCAACACGGATGTCAGGAAGCCACTGGGATGTTTAGATTTCCCTGCACAGTCCAGAGAGAGTCCGAATCCATGCACACCGCTGAACGCTGGCTGTTCTTGATATAAAATAAATAAAAATGAAACACCTTTACCCCCATTTTCCTGCAAAAAGACAACTCATTTTTTGCTCCAATGGACAACAAAACCCCCAGAAGCCTAATTTCACCAACTGCCATGTGGTGCTGCCCGCCCCATCTGGGCGGCTGGCACGGGACCCAGCGAGCAGAGCAGGGGCCCCAGGAGGGTCCTCTGATCATGGCTCCATCGCAGTGACCTACTTGGGATGAGAACAACATTTTAGAGTGTAACTGTGTTTTATGGGTCATAAATATTGCACAGATGTTCCTTATTTACATAGTCTCGGTAGATTATTGTGGTGACATTACCATGCTAATACGGTGATTCCTGCCTCCGAAACTGGAGGGCAGGAAGCAGGGAGATGTAATTAAACAAGCATGGTGCACATTTGGGGGGCTTGTTCAATAAAACAAAACCACATACTGAAACTATGCGTTACTCAATTTTCTTCCACAACTGACATTTGATGGCGAGAGTTAAAATTTTCCCAGCTTATCATTTGATAGATTGAGAGAGCAATAAGTTAAAGGGGAAACACTAGCAGTAATAGGTACCAGTGAATGTATGTGTTTTCCAAATGTATTAACTGACTTAATTCTCAGAACAACCCTATGAGGTGGGTTTTATAATTACGTCCTTTTAACAGATGATGAAAGGGAGGCTGAACTAGACTAAGTAACTTCCCGGGGTCTGAAATGTTGTAGAGGCAAAACCAGTGTCTGATTCCAAAGCCCTCGCTCTGTTAACGAATACACAAAAAGCAAGAAGAGTAACAGCTCTCTGCAGAAGCAAAAGCTATTCTGTGCTGTGCTACCCCGAGTCACTGAAGCACACGACTAGTAATGCCCAAAACGATCGCAGTGATCCCTGGCAACATAACACCGTCTCCGGCAGACAGATGTCTCCATGGTCCTTGACTCCAGAGGCAGCAAGGAGTCAAGCCTTTGGATCAGATCATAAGTCTGTCTCTCACCCCACTCCACCCCTCCCGCCACACCAGCTCGGGCTCCAGAGGCTCCTACACACCAAAGGGCTTAACTTTCACAATGACCTGCAGGGCACTGGCTCAGCCCAGGCAGCTCTCCCATGCCCTCACCTGGCTCACTACTCCACAGCCAATCATCAGTATCTTCCAGAACCATCCCTGGCTCCAGGCTGCCCCTTGCAGCATTGTCTTGCATCCACCGTCTCTGTACGGTGATGGCCAGCACACCCATCTGTTTCCCTAAACCAGCGAGCTCCTTGACGACAGGAACGGTCCTTCAGTCCCCCGTGTCTCCCCTGCTGGTGTTAGCTCCAGAGGGTGACCTGGTGGAGCAGGGGACCTGGCTAAGGAGCGTGGAGGCCTGTCTTTGACAGCAGCAAGGATGCCCTGGTAGAATGGCAGCATGCCTACTCAGATTTGCCATGGAACAGTACCCTCGTAGCCTCTTAGCAGCTTTTGAGTCTCCAAAATAAATATCCCGGTCAACATGAGATGAAGAGAGTGCTTGCTTCTTGACATGCCACTCTACGTCACAACTCACATTCTCCCTCAGTCACATCAGTGTTTGCACGGCCCGGGCTGAAGAACAGGCTGGCTGTGTAAGGCAGTAGCTGGTTCCTATATGCTATTAGGATGGTTCTGTGGCTCCTGCACTGGCCCGGTGTCCTCAGGGAAAAGCCATCCAAGGATGTCCATCCACAGCACATCTATCTCACCTGTATGTACCCATGTATGTGTATAAAAAAGGAAGGGGAGAAGGAGGAGGAATAAATACATCTATTCCACATCGTCTCTTTTAGAAAACACGTTCCCCCAAATTAGTCGCAAGTTGAAAGTTTGAAATCTGGAATATATAGATTCTTACATGCTTTCAGAGGAGAACAGAGGAGGGTGACTATCAGGGGACAGTTTTAAAAACTACAACATTTTAATTATGATGTGAATGTTTCATTTCCTTACTCCTTGAGTGCAGTACAATGTATACCTGATTATTCAGGATCATTTAAAATATTACAAAATAAATTAAATTACAAACAATAAAATTTTGTGATGTCTTATCTTAAATTCCAATTATCTCAGCTTACTGAAAATGACATTTTTGTATGAAGGAGAAAATGAGTTTGTTGTTGGAGAGAAGGATGTACGTACTGGCACAGGCATGGCAGAGGGTCTAGCTGTATATTCAACACTGATTTCCATTCATTCATGCAGTCTGTCAATAAACACTTATAAAGCACTCAGTATGTGCCAGGCACAGTCAGTCAACAAGCATTTATAAAGCCCCCAGTATGTGCCAGGTGCTTCCTAGGGAGTGAGAAGGCCATTACTGCTCCCTCTAAGAGCTTCCATTCAAGTGGGAGAAACAAACTAATAAGTAAAGAAAGAAAGAAATATGAGTTCTTGACATATTAACATATCAATATATTCAAGCTCATGGGGACAGTAAGTGAAGGAGTGATATCTGAGTAGAGGTTGAAAAGAAGCAGCCTCTTAGCAGCGAGAATAGCAAGTGCAAAGGCCGTGAGGTAGGCATAGATTTTCACTGTTCAAGAAGGGAAATGGCCCAGCTGCTGTTGCTCAGTGGTTGAGTGTTGACCTATGAACCAGGAGATCATGGTTCAATTCCAGGTCAGGGCACATGCCCAGGTTGCAGGCTCAATCCCCAGTGGTGGGCATGCAGAAGGCAGCCGATTAATGATTCTCATTGATGTTTCTATCCCTCTCTCCCTCTCCCTTCCTCTCTGAAATAAATAAAAAATATGTTTTTAAAAGAAGGGAAAAGGCCCGGCACGTGTGGCTCAGTTGGTTAAGTGTTGTTCCATGCACCAGGAGGTCAGTGTTCGATTCCTGGTTAGAGCGCACGCTCAGGTTGCAGGCCCAATCCCCAGTAGGGGGTGTGCAGGAGGCAGCCAATCAATGATTGTCTCTTGTCATTGATGTTTCTATCCCTCTTTCCCTCTTCCTTCCTCTCTCTAAAATCAATAAAAACATATTTTAAAAAAAGAAAAGGAAAAGAAGGCCAGTGTGGCTAGATCGGGAGTAAGCAAACCTTTTCTGTAAAAGGCCAAACAGTAATTACTTTAGCCTTTGCAGGGTACACAGTTGCCACTGCAACTACAGTTGCCCCCTCTTATCCACAGGGGATGCGTGCCAAGACCCCAGTGGATGCCTGAAACCTCAAATAGTACTGAACCCTATATATACTAAGTCATGTTTTTTCCCCATACAGACATGCCTATGATAAAGTTTAATTTATAAATTAGGTACAGTAAGAGATTAACAATAATAACAATAAAGTACAACAATTATACCAATACACAGTAATGAAAATCATGTAAATGGCTCGGGGGCCATTACTAAGTTAAATAAGGGCTACTTGAAAAAGCACTGCAGTAACTTGACAGTTGATCTGGTCATGGAGACAGCTACTCAGTGACAAATGGGGGGAGCCCCCTCCACGTGGTGTTGCTGGACAAAGCACCGTTTCACATCCAGGGCGGGAAGCAGCAGATTGGCATGAGATTTCAACAGAACTCCTCAGAAAGGCACACAATTGAAAACTTACCATTTGTTTATTTCTGGAATATTCAATGTTTCTCGGTGAATATTTTTAGACTTCGGTTGACCGTGGGTAACTGAAACCACAGAAAATGAAACCTCGGATAAGGGGGAACACCTGTCCTCAATTCCACCCTCGTAGTGCAAAAGCAGCCACGGACAGCACACAAATGAATGGACAAGGCTGTGTTCCAACATGACTTTTTTATGGATGCTGAAATTTGAATTTCATACTATCTTCATGTCTTAGAAACTACTCTTTTGATTTGTTATCAACTATTGAAAGATATAAAAACCATTCTCAATTCACGGGCCACACAAAACAGGTGTTGGGCCAGACTTGGCCGGTGGGAGGAAGTTCGCCGGCCCCTAGGCTAGACTCAGTCAGGTGTGGGGGAGGAAGGGGAGGGAGGATGGAGGACATGCTCAGGAACCAGACTTTACAGGCAAGGAGCAGTAGTTTGGGCTGCGGCTTTATTCATTCTAAGTGCAGGTGGAGCGATCTGCAAGAGAAAAGGGAGATGCTCTGATTTATGTTTTTTAAAATTACTCTGGCAGTTGCACGGCGATTCTGATGGTGTCATCAGCTTTCTTGGAAAATGTGTCAATAGGAAGCTGAGCGCCGTCCTGCTGATTAAAGAGTCTGGAGCAAACTGTCTTCCCATCAAAAGCTCCATGGATCTGTTGATTCTCTGGATTTGACTCACTGGAGGGGTTTTTTTCTGTCTTTAATGTTGATTCTCAATCCATAATTTTAAAGACTTCCCCTTTCCTCCATCACCAGACACGGCCTCTGAGACACGACATTTGAGGATGCATTTCCAGCAGTTCATGCGTGTTCTTTCCCTTTATTTCCTTTCACAAATGTAATCATCTGACCAGCAACAAGTCAAAGCAACACAGTAGACACTGACTGTACACCAAGCAGGCCCCTGCTTGGCCTCCAACCCATTACCATGAGTTCTGGCATTTTCACATTTCCTTTTTCAACTCATTTTGATGATATAAGGGGAACTCAATCACAGCTATGCAGACCAAGGTGGTCGGAGAGAAAAACTGGCCTCATGGTTGGCAGATGTCATGACTTCGATCGGTTTTATGAAGTCCAAATTCAACACTGGGGGTGCACGAATAATGAGGAAAGCATAGTTTCCCTCCCATAATTCTAACTTATATGGAAGGAAAGGCTGTCAGGAGACTTAGCCCTGTTAGGCTTTGTTGTGTTTCTCTGGCTGCCCTTCCTGCATCCTGACTTCAACATCCCCTCTGGGGCCTAGCCTGACCTTCCTATCTGCTCATAGACTGTACCTGCTATCTTGACATTCAACGTGGCCCAGTGGCCCAGCTCTAGCTAATCCTGGCCCTTGCAGAGAGGAAGCGCCCTCAAGTTAGTCAACGGCAGCAAAGCCTTTATCCTTGAAGCCTTCTGTTCAAAATCCAAGGGCTCTTGACCCTGTGAGCTTGGACAGGATTCAAGCTTGTTTCTAAATCCTGGCTCCCTCATCTGCTGACTTCTCAGGGCTGTAGTGAGGGTGAAAAGAAATCTCGGATTGCAAGCCCTCTGCAAGACACTTGGTAAGGTAACCAGATCAAAGTCAAAGGGAACTTTCCCTCCCTCTTTTTCAGCCTCTTGGTTAAATCTCAATCTCTCCCATCCTCATAGAAGCAAAGTTTTTGTGGTTCTGAAGAATACAAAAAAGGGACAAGTTTTGAGGTGTGGGTCTGTGGCAGGCAGACTTGGAGATGGCTCCCCAATGATCCTCACTTCCCAGCACTCGTGCCCTTATGTAATCCTCTTCCCTTAAGTGTGGGCTGGAGTAATGACGACCTTCTAACCAACCAGAATATGCTAAGCTAAAGAGAGAGAGAGAGAGAGAGAGAGAGAGAGAATGAATATGTCATTTCTGTGATTAGGTGAGTAAAACCATGGCTTCTGTCTTGCTGGCAGACTCTCTCCCTTGGTGGGGAGATGCAGCAAGCCATTGTGTTGGAAAGGCCCATGTGACAAGGTACTGAGAGTGGCCTTTGCCCAAAAGCCACAAGGAAGTAAGACCCTCAGTTCGGAGCCTACAAGGAAATGAATGCTTGCAACAACCACATGAGCTTGGAAACAGACCCTTCCCCAGTCAGGCCTTCAGATGAGACCACAGTCCTAATCAACACTCTGACTGCAGCCTCATGAGAGCCCCTGAGCCAGCAGATCCAGCTCAGCCATACCCCGATTCCTGACCCACAGAAACTGTGAGATAACTAATGTTTTCAGTGGCTTATGTGGTTTAGTAAGTGTTAAGTGGCTAACTTGGCTAACTTTTTAGGGAGCGACAGTTAACTAACACAAAGTCCCACTTCCATGTGAATTTCTCAGGTCATCCTAACCCAGAAATCACATGCAGTCAACGCTCCACACACCTCCAACTGCATGACGCTAGGCATTCACAAATTTAAAAGAATAGTTTAGACACTGATTTCTTTCAAAGAACCATCTTGATTATTAAACCCATCTGGATCCCTTTTCTCCAACAAAGGGACATCATTTGCCTAATCTTCCTTTTTGACACAAGTGACAAAGAAGAAAGTCAAACTGTGGCATGGTTATCCCTGCATCTAGGAGGAAGGGCTGACAGCACTCTGCTGGCCCTGTTTCCCACCAGGAATGCAGTTAGATGGTCCCGAGCAATGGCCGCCCCATCCATTTGGACAGGACCAGCATCTGAGAAAGACAGAGGTGGGCTATCCTTCCGTGGCTATTATGTCATCATTTGCTAGCAAACCTCTATTCCACAGCAATTTTTCCCCATGCTAGTGTGAATGTCTCTTGCCAAATAAGAGTTATTTTTAACCAAGAGCCTCAGGCTGTAAACCTGCTCCTCCAGAAGAGTCAGGTGAAGCTAAATCAAAGGAGTCCCAGAAAGTAGAGAAGACGCGTACTCCTCAAAGAAAACGGCGTGTGCTCCCCACAACTGTCCTCTGAATGCATCCCAGGCCCTCAGCCCTCTCCTTTTTCTCACCTACACTCTTCTTTATGCATTTCCTCCTACCAGCTCGCCCCCTCCACTATGCCTTCATTCAAGCTGCTCCTCAGAAAACTTGCCCTCAAGATCACAGCGCTTTCCAGATAGCTAAGGTATGCTCTTTACTTCTATTTACTACTCCAACTACTTAAATCCAGGGTTCCTTCGGCTGAAGGCATCATCTAAGCACCACAGCTGACACTTGAAGGGCTGTGTCTACAAAGCCTTTAAAAATCTTCCACGAACTTCCCTTCCCTCTTATGTGATAGAATGGGGCCACAGTGCACACCCCGGGTGCAAAATCTAAAAAGCAGGTTTTAGTCCCTGTGTGGCCTTGGGTTGGTCCCTTAATGCATCTAAGAGTCAGTCTCCCATCTGCAAAAGGGTGGTAGCACTTATTAAGAGCAAGGATCAAAATAGAATGATATGCCTGAAAATACTGAATAAAGCATTATATATTTTATTGATTTTTTACAGAAAGAAAACAATTTCGAGTTTTTAGTTAGAAACATCAATGAGAGAGAAACATTGATTCAGCTGCCTCCTGCACACTCCCTACTGGGGATGTGCCCGCAACCAAGGTACATGCCCTTGACCGGAATCGAACCTGGGACCCTTCAGTCTGCAGGCTGACGCTCCATCCACTGAGCCAAACCGGTTAGGGTGAATAAAGCATTATAAAAACAGGATCACTGGGATTAAAGAAAACAATTTCGAGTTTTTAAAAAAACTCAAGGTTATCCGTAAAAAGATCAGTCCTTGTACTCAGAACCCACACCTATTTTTTTCCTCCTGAAAACAATCACACGCGTCCTGTCTGCCACTACATGCCTCCGGGGCCATCAGAGGCGAGGAGCATCCCCTGCCCACGCGCCCAGCGGCTCTGGCTGCTGAGTTTATTGAGACGGCGCTGCTGCTTCTTAAGATTCTCTTCTCCGGAAAGCAGGCCATCGCTCCTTTTTCACCACCACTGCAAGCAAGTCTCCCCGGAGCAGCCAGTCTCCTTCCTCCTAAACCCTCTGGGCTTGGAAATCAGACACAGACAAGAACTGTGTGCAAAGTCAAAGCCACAGACACTGTCTGAGAGTCTGGGGGCTGGTCCTTGGACACAGGACGAGAGCTTCGTGCGGGTTTGACAGCTACTTGGTGGCCCAGAGGCTCCTTAGCTTCTTCCCAGGGGCCTCATCGCACTCTAGAAGGGGAGGCTTTTAAATAGGATTTGGGAGAAGAAAGGAGATTTTACACAATGTCTGGTGTATACAGTACCAGTTACTATTTCTACACAGGACCTCGCTCAGTGCCCAACTACATGCATAGACGTGTATCTGCATGTGAAATAGACAACAGCAGTGAGACCACGGATGGATCTGATAGGCAGAGGAAATTCCCATTGAACAACGATGATCATTTTCACACCATTTATTCACTGTCTCACCTCATATATGTTACTTCACATGATGCTCATAAGAATCTATGAGATAGGCACTATCATCCCCTATTTTCTAATAAAGAAATCTAAGGCTCAGAGACACTAACTTGGGCAAAGACAGGCAGCTGGCAGCAGGATAATTAAGGATCCCAACCAGTCTGACCCCACAGCCAGTCCAGAGGGGAATGAAAATATCTCTAGAGACGGTCGTAAATTCAAGTTACATTATCAGTTTCTCCTAATGAAGAGCAATAAATTCTAAAATCCACCCACTAAATTGAGATTTACCACGATTCATACATGAATTACCAACTCACAGAAAATTCTGAAACAACCATTGCTATTTATCACTTGCCAGGTATTTTATATGCACCATCTCAAATGGTCACCACCCCACTCCACTGCCCACCCCTGCCAGACTGGTAGAATTATCCCCATCGACAGGTGGGGAATCTAGACTCAGAAAGGTATAGTAATTTGCCCAAGGACACACAGCCAATAAGTGGCAAGAGCTTGGATTTCAATTCAGGTCTCTCTGACTTCAATGCCTATTCTCTTTCCAACAAGTTGAGTGACCCAAGATAAAATACTATATTTCAAGGCAAACTATTTTTATGACATAATCAATCTTTGCAATTCTTCACAAGCTTGCACAGCTTTGAAACTGAAACAATACTGGTCTGGAAGTGAGCAGAGCTTGACTGAAACCTGGATTTGACATGAATAGCTATGTGACGGGGTATGTCCCATACCCCCACTATAATTTCTTTATAGTGATCCAACTTCACAGAGACTTTATTTTTTCTCCATCACCATTTATGCCCTCTATGCCCTCTTCCACCTCCACTCCCAACCCCACAATCACCACACAGTTGTCCATGTCCATGAGTTCTCACAGAGACTTTATTTAGATTAAATGAGCTGAAGTGTAACATCCTACATGCACCATGGTCCCTGACACACACAGGGTGCTTTAAGTATTCTTTCCTTAATTCGTTAATTATTATTTTTCTTTAAAACTGAAATTGTGGGTTGAGATTTCAGATTGACAGATTTAAGATAAACCAGCCATTATTATATAAAAGAACACAGAATCCTCAAATCAAGACTAAAATTGCTCAAAGTGACTGTAGCAATCACTTACTATCCATTCACTCACCAACATGAAGTGAGTACTATGTACGGTATAGGAATTGTGCTGGGCATAGGAAATCAGCGGTGAACAGAAGAAAGTCCTGGCCATCGTGGCACTTAAATTCTAGCAGGAAAGAGTCAGAAAATAAACACATAAATAAATTAAAAGACTATTTAAGAGCCCGGCTGGTGTGGCTCAGTGGTTGAGCATCGACCTATGAACCAGGAGGTCATGGTTCAATTGCCTGTCAGGGCACATGCCAGGGTTGCTGGCTTGATCCCCAGTAGGGGGTGTGCAGGAGACAGCCAATCAGTGATTCTTTCTCATCATGGATATTTCTATCTCTCCCTCTCTCTTCTCTCTGAAATCAATAAAAATATAATAAATAAACAAATAAATAAATAAATAAATAAATAAATAAATAAAAGAATCAAATGCTAGGAATAGAAATAGCAAAACTCCCTCTCATTTGGCTAAGATTGAAACTGACCTCCAAGCCAGAGCATGAACTTGGTTGGCCACATGGCCCACATGAAAAAAATGCTATATCTTTGTTCTCTAGGTCAGTGGTTTTCAAATTTTTATGTGCATTAGGATCATCTAGTGGGGCTGTTAGAACACAGATTGCTGGGTCCCGCCCCCAGAGTTTATGATTCAGTAGATCTCTTGGGGGAAAGGAGGGGGAGACAAAAGAATTTGCATTTATGAAAAGTTCCCAGGTGATTCTGATGCCCCTGGGGTATGGACCACACTTTGAGAACAACTGCCATTGAGAAATCTAGCCATATCAGAAAGCAGTGAGGCAAGAAGAGAGGAGGATAAAACCCCAACCCCTCTCCTCCTGCCAGTGATCCCCATCTGCTAAACATAGAAACCAGAAGGCACAGGAGTCGGAGCAGTTCCATGAGCACAATCCCCTCCCCTTGCCCCTTTGCAAATTAAAGGGGCTAATAGTTTCTCTCTGTTCCTAGTCACTAGATGTCTCAGCATCCCTTGCAGGTTCCCTTAAACTCAACCCCACCCTATGAATAGTCCCTTGTTAAAATCTCTTTGACACACTGGAGTTGAATTCTGTTTTCTGTCAGGATCCAGAGATACAACACCAGGTCCCAGACAGCTCCTCTAGTGGTGATATTTTCAGAAATTGATAAAAGCTAGTCTATTTCTTCCTACAGTGACATCTATAAAATGCAAATCAAATATCAGATCATCATCTTTTTTTGCTACATGAATATGAATTATATGTGCAACTTGCAGGAGCCTGCACAGCATATGCAATCAGATCAGTCTGAGAGAGCTGTATGGGCATTAGAGTGACCAATTCATCCTGGTTTGCCTGGTACACGCCTGGTTTTAGCACTGAAGGTCCCACATCCTGAACAAACCAGGACAACTGGTCACCCTAACCATGCACGCTTTGCTCCACTGAGTTCAGGCAACACTGCTCCAGCACCAGCACCACCACCACCACCAATGGCCCGCATTTACTGAGCACTTTCTGTGAGCCTGGCCCCGTGCTAAGCACTTCACACACATCACTTCATTGATTTTTCACAAGCAAGTAGCCATTATTAGCCTCATTTTACAGATGATAAAATTGAGACTCAGGGGGCTCAAATAACTTGTTCAAGGTCGTACAGCTTGTAAATAGCACAGCATTGACTTGAACCCACACAGTCTGAGATCAGAGCCTGCACTTTTAACCACTACGGTTTCCTTCGTGACAAGCACATGGGTCCACCTGCCCCAGACCTGATTCCATGAAAAAAAACAGCCAAGAACTACAAAAGGTCATCGTGGGGACCAAGCTCAGAAACTACAGTCACAAGAGCAGGAACTGAGAGGGAATTTACACATTCTTTGTTGTATGCACACAATGAAAAAGTCAACGGCAGGCATTTGGTGCCTTTGGAAAATTAGAGATAAAATTACACAGGCCCCACCAATGTCAACCCAATAAATTTAATTTTAAAAAAATTTACACAGATCCCTATATTTCAGAATCTAAGATTCTTGCAGCAAAGTATGTGACGGTCAACACTTGATGTATCCTACGAAATCAAAGGCAGTCCTATGGGATGGCTTCGACCTCAGCCTCCCATTCATAAAACTGAAATGATAATCCCCTCTGTTAAATACGCAGGGAGGCTATCCTGCGCGTTAAATGGACCCAATAAACTATGTCCAGCCAAAAAGTGGTTTCCTAAAATGCTGTGTCTGCTGGAGACCCTGAGGCCTAAAGACCATACATCGTCTGGGACGGACCCCTCATCCTCTCTGAGTTCCTTGCGGTGTGACACCTTCAGCTACTGGGCCCCCAATGTGGAGTCAGTGGCAGCCCCATCGAGAGGCTCAACTTTTGCTCCAGGACGAGTGAGGATCCACCCCTTAGAACTACCTTCTTGTAAGACTGAGATGGTTGGGACTTCTTTGGGAAGGAAACGGGGCACTTTCTTAAGAAGACAACCCCTCTCTTCCACACCGCCTACTAAAACCTCCTAACATTCAACGTCATGTGGTGGTTAAGAACCTGGACTCTGAAATGAGACAAACACAAGTGTGACATTGGCCAAGACCTTGCACCTCCATGAAACCAATTCCCTTATCTGATGTATGAGACTGCCAATCCTATTTCGTGAAATGATTATGAGAATTAAACAGCCTTGGAACCCCGCCAAAGAAATTCTCATTGAAAACCCTGAAGGAAGGCTTCCCACCCAGGAATTCCAAATAGGATCTGAATTTTCCCCCTGAGTATGCATTTAGCACCGCACTGGGCACAAAGAAAACTACAGAGAAAGCAGAAAACAGTGGCTGAGAACACAGATTCCAGCGTCAAACTGCTCAGGTTCAAGTCCTGGCTCTCCTACTCACTCACTATGTGACTTTGAGCTGGCTACTTAACCACTCTACGCCCCATTTTTTGTGATAATTGTACCCATATAATAGGACTGTTAGGAAGACTCCACAAGCAGCAATTAGTAAAGCCTTTGAGAAAATGTCTGGCTCGTTAAAGTATCTAAAGTATACAACAGCGTCAGTGTTTGCTCTCTGGTAGTCATCGCCTCTCCTGCATTTATTCCTCTGGAGTTCAATTTGAATTGTTCATGCTCCGCAGACATACCCAGGTGCACCTGTGATTTTCATAACTTTTGGATCTGGTTCCCTATTATTATTCCCCTCTCATCCATCATTTCACCAAATGATTTGTCATCGCCTTATATTTTCTGCTTTCCATTCCAACAAGAGCCAAATGTTGCTCTCCTCTGTATGTCCTTGGGGGTGTAGGAATCTTCATCCCAGGAGAGTGGAAAGCCCTCCTGTTGTGTTGAAACAGTCCTGGAAACAGGTTCTGTTTGTCTCACCTCCTAGACCTGGGATTCCACAATGTGCCCTTTTGAAAAAACAAACTATGGATGGTGTCAAATAACAAAATCGATCAATCAGGAAAGGGTGGGTTTTTCATAGTTAACCTCTATCAAGCATCGCAAATGATTTGATTTTCAGGGGATGCGGTGGGGGGGGGGATCAAATCTTAACGTCAGAGACTAGAACTTTGGCCCTTGAGAAGCACAGAAGCCATTTCACAGACGGGAAAACTTTGCCCAGGTTCACAGCATCTCTAAACATTGAGAAAGTTGTGTCAGATGTGCCCAAGAAAACCCGGGCCAAAGGCTGTCCCATGGAAGAATCTCTACAATTGCTCCAAGGAGGTCCCAGGAGAGAGAAGGAGTGTGGGAAGGGGATGGACAGTGGCTAATAAGGCCCCCTCCATCAGGACCCCAACCTCCTGCTCAAATGTCTCCCTGCACCTGTGACACAATTCCCTACTTCTCTCCTTCTAACTAGATGCAGAGGTCTACAATTCCCAGAGGGATCGTCATTACAGATGTTGAAAGAAGGTTTTCCATACAGAAATAAGGCCTAATTTGTTTCAAAAGACTGACTGACGAAAAGAGTACATATGTTTAAAATCTCTATCATTTGCACTTTACTAACAAATATTAAACTCCAAGAGTTTTCCTTTTTAAGAAAATAAATGCAGATCTATTACATATGTAATTAAAACCTACATTCTTCTCTATCAAGAATTATCAATTGCCCTAGCTGGTTTAGCTCAGTGGATAGAGTCTCAGCCTGCGGACTGAAGGGTCCCAGGTTCGATTCCAGTCAAGGGCACATGCCCGGGTTGTGGGCTCGATCCCCAGTGAGGGTTGTGCAGGAGGCAGCCAATCAATGATTCTCTCTCATCATTGATGTTTCTATCTCTCTCTCACCCTCTCCCTTCCTCTCTAAAATTAATAAAAATATATTTAAAACAAAAGAATTATCAACCGATTTTAAAAAATTTCCTTAACATATGTTCTTCTTTTCAAATGAAATAGATTATTATAAATAAAGCAATATTGCCCTTTACCTACCATTCCACTCCCCTTTCTCCTCGTACCTTTTCTAAGGAATGTAGCCTTCCATTCTGCTTTTTATACTACCGTAGTTAAATACACATGCTTTAATTATTAATACATAGTTGATTGTTATATTCATAAAACTGACTCTTTTTTCTTCCTACAGAAGATCATCTAGCAGATGATGAGTTCAGTCCATGAACCAGAAGATCCTAATATTTGTAAATATTCCTTAATAGATGCTCAAATTTGCAGCATAATCTCTTCCAAAATTCTGATATAAAAGGGCAGCAGCATAGCAAGAGTCCTGCCTCTGTGTAGAAGCAGGATTCTGCCAGTGCTAAGATGTCACTAGAAACCACACACCCCATAGGGAAGCAAGAAGCCAGAAAGGTCAGGCCAAGACATACCACATCTGCTGCTCCTCTGTGCAGTCACCTCACTCCCCTGGGATCCTGCATCTTTAGGTAAGCAAATCAGGGTTTCATGGAAGTTTGATGGGAAAACTTTCATACAAGGTCTATGCCCCATGAGCAGCAACCCATGTGAAACTATGCCACTTGGTGTCATAAGTGGGACAGGCATAAAGAGCTCCCCATCATGGCCAGATTTTAGTCAGGGATCAGAAAGCTGAAATGGGGAACAATGGGTAAGATGTGCCTGAATTATGAGAATTTCTGTGGGAGGAGCAGAGTCAAATAGAATTCATCCCCCGTTCTTCTCCTTCCAACTATTTGGAACGAACATGTAATAAAAGATGGCTGAGCCCACGACATAACTCCCGGAATCTTCTATATGAGCCATAAGGGTGGCTTGGACTAAGGGAATTCAGACCCCAAAAGAAATAAATGTCTGAGGTTTGACCCAGAATCTATAGATTGCAAAGGGATGCCTCAGAGTAGACACAGGAAAAGGTAACCTGGGGTGGGGGAATCCCAGAGCTCCAGGCGGAACAGGTTGGTCAGCAAGGTCCCAGATGAGAGCAGCTAAGGTTTGGAGGTGAGAGGAAACGAGACTGGGACTGAGACATGCTTCTGTGCTTGCTAAGCCAATTCTCAGGTAAGAGCAACAACAATACGCTTTTTCACACGGGTGAAATGAAATGTGTGCTACAGTCTTACATGTAGGAAGAAGCAAAGACAATAAAAGGAAGAAAGCTCTGACATGATTAACTTTCACTAAAAAAAAAGTGACCAATAAGGAGAGTGGGGCTAAATTAAACTAAAACGTTCTGTTTTTAAATACACATACACCTCTTACAGGCAGTGGTGACCTTGGAGCTCTGAGATCTGTTCAGGGTAATTGCACTCCTCCACCAAAAACGGTGTTCAGAAGGCCAAGTCCCAGAAATTACGTTCTACCTGGAACGCACATCCTCTGCACACAAAAATTCAAAGGAGTTAATTGAGATGGAAATTTTTCATTGATTGTATACCCCAAAAAAATGTTTTTGAAACGTCTGTGTGAAGCAAGGGTGTCATGGTACTTGGGTTCAACTAAAGTGTTTGCATGTTTAAGCTGAGCATTGTAATAGATGAAAATTATACGTTTCCACAGTTCCTCCATAAACCTAATTTAAATGGCCTCGAGACAATGCAACCCAAGTGTTTGAAAGCTGCCCTTTGCTTTGTTGCAGACACTTTTGTTTGGAGGAAGATCACCATCCTGAGCTGGAGCCGGCTTCCAAAAATACTGATCACGCCTCCCGCCCCACCCCCACCCACCTCTGGTCTGAGACAGGTTAGAACCTTGGCTTGAAGTCTTGGTTTCTGAAGTTTCTGAGCTGAAAACCACTCCCCCACCCCAACACACATGTCCTCTAACAAAAGGTGACAAATAATGCAAAAGGTGAAGGGATAATAAGTGGACAATATTCCGCAGAGGAAAGATTTACTGAATAAAAGGGAAAAAATAAGACATAAACATCAGGAGCTCAGGATCTGGAAATAGAAGTGGACGTGGAAATGGCTTTGAACTCAAGCAGGAACAGCGGGAATGAGGTCCTGGACCCCATCCTGCATGTGAGCCCGTGCAGGTTCCACATGACCGCCTGCCGCAGCCCTGACCTAGACACCTAGGAAATTATGCCCCCACCTCCCTCACACCAAGGAGGAGGCCTGCCACCCAACCTTGTACAACTAGGCCTGAGATGACGGTCCATAAATGAGAAAGTCCTCAAAAATTCAAGCCAGACAAACACCTCCCCTGGTCAGATGAAGGGCCAACTCAAGGTGTGTTGACTCCTCCTTCCCCAGGGTCACCTTGTGGAAATGACTCCAAAAGGGCCTGGGGTTGGGACCATCATAAATTGGTGACCCTCCTGCCTACATATAGACAATGCCCAGACAAGCAGAAAGGGACCTTGGGAAACATCACCACCACCACCCCACCACCCCAGACAAATAGGTAACCTGTGGCAACAGGTAAATTCCTGGAGCAGGTCCCCACCAGGAATTCCAATGCCTGGTCTGCCCATTTGGATTTTGACAAAACCATCCATCACTGGAAGATCTCATGGGCCCCAACCTGAAAAAATACTGTGACTGCATTTCTTCTGTAATGACTGTACTATTGTCACAGCAACTGGAACTACAAGTGTAGGCAGGACATATTCTGATCCACATAACAATCTGTATATTTACATGAAAATTTTAATAGCAGTAACTTATTAAATCCTCAATGTTGGTTTTACGTGACAATTAAAAACCTTCTGGAAATGTGTCAAAAAGGCCTAAAATAAGTACTAATTTTTAGAACTGGGAAGTCTAAGTATAATAAAAACAGTAAATTGCAGCTGAATGATAGTATAGCTCTAATCTATTTGGTGTTTTCTATAAATCGGTTCTTGTGGAACCTGAGGACTAGTGTGAAAGATCTAGTCTTACAAAAATGTCATAGTACTTCAGCTTTTGGGGTAACTTTAAAAAGTTTTCTGGTGGATCTTTACATTAACTAATTTTTACTTTCTGACATTCCTAAGTAACTTTTTTAAGATTGGGGCTAAGTGAATTCTGAGACAGTAAATCTCTCCTTTCAAAGGCCTTTAAAGAGTAAAACCTTGTCAATGAATTGACACTCGTGCCCAAAATAATAAAAAGAATTAAATGATTTGGACACACTTTAAAAGTTATTTTTGTCCAAGATACGATGTTTCCTATCCCTGCCTATTATTTGAGGTCCCTGCGGGAGGCAGCTCCTGAAATGGCTCCCAGTGATCCCCACTTCCCAGGATTCGAGCCCTTGGGTGATTGCCTCCCCGAGTGTGCGCTGGACCTATGACTTCCTTCTGACAAACAGAATATGGCCAACATGATGGGATGTCGTTTCCAAATTTAAGTTATAGAAGCCAGACTTCTGCCTCACTCACTCTCTCTCCTGCCCTCTCGATTGCTCCTCTAATGAAGCCAGCTACTATGTCCTGACGAGGGCCCTGTCTGGCAAGGAACCCAGGGTGGCTTCTAGCCAACAGTGCATGAGAAACTGAGGCCCTCAAGCCAACAACCGAATCCTCTCAAGGACCATGCGAGCGAGCCTGGAACCACACACTTCCCATTTGAGCTGAGTTGACTGCAGCCCCAATGGACACCTGATGGCATCCTATGATCAATCCCGAGCCACACCCAGGTCCCTGACCCAAAGAAATGGCGAGAGAACAAAGCCACTAAGTTTGGGGGGATAACTTGTTACACAGCGATCGATAACTGACACAGTTAGTATCACCCTCCCTAAGAGGCAGACGAGGATTTGTTTCTCTTCTTTTCAGAAAGTTGGCGCCCAAGAAACACTGAGAGATGAGACTCATCTGGGCCCGTGCACTTAGGGGTCAATTCCAAGATACTTATGGGGGAAAAAAAAGAAATGGTGACATCAACTTCTAAGCTAGCCTCTAATTAAAGCACACTGTATGACAATGTCAAAAATATTTTTAATTAATATAAGTTCTGTGCTCACATCAATTTTTAAAAAATCACAGAGATAAGTGGTCATAAACACATGCTGTTGATATCTTTTTTTAATTAAATCTTTATTGTTCAGATTATTACAGTTGTTCCTCTTTTTTCCCCCCATAGTTCCCCTCCACCCGGTTCCCACCCCACCCTCTGCCCTTATCCCCCCACCACTGTCCTCATCCATAGGTATACGATTTTGGTCCAGTCTCTTCCCGCACCCCACACACCCCTTTCCCCCCCCCTGAAAATAGTCAGTCCACTCCCTTTCTATGCCCCTGATTCTATTATATTCACCAGTTTATTCTTTTCATCAGATTATTTATTCACTTGATTTTTAGATTCACTTGTTGATGGATGTGTATTTGTTGTTCATAATTTGTATCTTTACCTTTTTCTTCTTCTTCCTCTTCTTAAAAGATACCTTTCAGCATTTCATATAATACTGGTTTAGTGGTGATGAACCCCTTTAGCTTTTCCTTATCTGTGAAGCTCTTTATCTGACCTTCAATTCTGAATGATAGCTTTGCTGGATAAAGTAGTCTTGGTTGTAGGTTCTTGGTATTCATCACTTTGAATATTTCTTGCCACTCCCTTCTGGCCTGCAAAGTTTCTGTTGAGAAATCAGCTGACAGTCGTATGGGTACTCCCTTATAGGTAACTGAGTATCTTTCTCTTGCTGCTTTTAAGATTCTCTCTTTGTCTTTTGCTCTTGGCATTTTAATTGTGATGTGTCTTGGTGTGGTCCTCTTTGGATTCCTTTTGTTTGGGGTTCTCTGCGCTTCCTGGACTTGTAAGTCTATTTCTTTCACCACGTAGGGGAAGTTTTCTGTCATTATTTCTTCAAATAGGTTTTCAATATCTTGCTCTCTCTCTTCTTCTGGCACCCCCATAACTCGGATGTTGGTACGCTTGAAGTTGTCCCAGAGGCTCCTTACACTATCTTCATATTTTTGGATTCTTTTTTCTTTTTGTTTTTCTGGTTGGGTGTTTTTTGCTTCTTCGTATTTCAAATCTTTGACTTGATTCTTGCGATCCTCTAGTCTGCTGTTGGAACTCTGTATAATATTCTTTATTTCAGTCAGTGTATGCTTAATTTCTAGTTGGTCCTTTTTCATAACCTCAAAGGTCTCACTAGATTTCTTGAGGGTCTCACTAAATTTATTGGCAGTTTCTAGAAAATTCTTGAAAAACCTTATAAGTGTGGTTTTGAACTCTATATCCAGTAGTTTGCTTTCCTCCATTTCTGTCATTTGTGACCGGTTTCTTTGTCTCCACATTTTTTATGCTTCCCTGTGTTGATAGAGTGGTTTTCTGTGCTAGGTGTCCTATAGGGCCCAGTGGCTCAGCCTCCCCAATTACCTGAGGTGGACACTCTTGGTGCACCCCTTTGTGGGCTTTGTGCACAATCTTGTTGTAGTTAAGCCTTGATTGTTATAGGTATCACTGGGGGGAATTGACCTCCAGGCCAATTGGCTGTGAGAATCAGCTGTGTCTGCAGTGGCAGAACTTCTGTGCTGGAGACACCCTTCTGGGGCAAGACTTGCTTCAGTGGGGCTTTGGTGCTCACTGAGTCTCTCCCCTGAGTGTGTCCCTTATGGATCTGAGGAGTTGTAATCTGGATGGTCCCACTCTGACCACTGGGTACACTGGCTCTTGGATCTCTAAGGAGGTGCTAATTTAGTCTCTGCCTGAGGCTACCCAGCAGGAGCTATGGAGAGATCTGCAGATTCCTCTTCTTTGTTTGGGGTTTGGAGGTGCCCAGATGAGGCCCAGCTGTGGAGCAATGCAAGCTGCTGTGGGGCCTTGGGCCTTCTTTTGGAAGTTCTGGGTCTCTCTGACCCAGCTGCAGTTTGTTAGGTAATTTTCAGATTGCAAAGGGCCAGGCCTTTCATATGCAAAAGCCTCTGTGCACAGCTTGGGTGGGGTGGGGTCTCAGGGGATCAACAGGACGGAGCAAGCAGCTATGGCTGCTCCTCAGTCCTACCCTAAGAGGCCCTGCGTCTCAGTGTCCCGCGATAATCGCTGCAAGCACCTCTGAGAGAAAGCCGTCCTCGAGTTCCGACCGATGCCAGACAGTCCAGTTACTCCCCATATGAGTCTGGGTCCTTAGAGACTCACCCAGAACTGGAGTTCAGAGCAGTCGGGAGCTTGAAACTCCCTCGTGATTGAAAAAGACAACCGTGTCCTCAGTTGCCAGCCCTTTCCACATGCGCCTCCGTACCTCTGCACTTTACTTCCGCACCTCCTCTGAGTCTCAGTGTGCTTTTCTCTTTCCTTCTAGTTGTAGAATTTCCACTCAGCCAGCCTTCCTGTGGTTCTGGACGATGTCCGTTTTGTCTTTTAGTTGTATTTTTGAAGTGGTTGTGGGAGGCAGCAATTTCCGATGTTTACCTATGCCGCCATCTTGGTTTCCCATCTGATGATATCTTTTTGTTCTATCCCTGACATCACTAGCAGTCCCTGTTTTATCCTGTTCTACTCCAGATTTCAAATAAAGTACCACAATGTGCACCTCAGTTTCTGATGTCACCGCTAAAAAGGACCAGGGCTCTATTTTAAAAAATGACTGGCTGTATGTTTGGGAGAGAAAACCTAGAGGTGAGCCTAAAGATCCTTGTTGTCACAGAAAAATATGGACGCTCTCAAAAATGTCTGAAAATGGTGAAAATGACTCTGGCTTGAACAACCTGTGATCATTCACGCAGCAACAATAAGCCATAAGTATAGTCAATCAAAGCAAGACCAAACCTTCCCAAGCCACTCGTAAATGAGGATCAATCATTAAGTGCTCTTTAAATATGTCTCCTTGCTGGCGTGAACCCAGTAATTCATGCTTGGTTCCGAAGAGTCGATGCAGAACGAATACGTATGGATGAATATAAAGCCACCCCCAGGAGTCGAGGATTTGTGATCTTGCGATTGGTTTTGGTACCACAGTAAAGCAAAGTGGGGGTGATCGGAAGAAAACAGCTGTTCCCGGGTCCGGGAAGCTGGCCCGCTGGGAGCCGTTCACCCCGTTAGTAAACTAAGGGGCTGGCACCTGTTGCCTCGGCTCCCAAGCGGGGCAGTTCTACTCTTCTTGGCTTAATGAGAGAGAAAATGGATGAATGGTCTAGTCTCGCCCCCGACCAATCCATACCCTTCCCAAAACCCCAGGCACAAGGTGCTCGCATCTTCAATGCTAACAGACACGGCCGATTTAGCTCTCAAAAGAGCAGTTTCAGTATCCACTACTCTACAGTGAACAAAGCCACCTAATTGCTCAGATCCTTTTCAAAACTTGGTAGTAGTTTTAAACTTCTTCGGTTTTGCCAAACCGCTAAGGGAAAGGAAATGTTACTTCACTGATTTAATTCACAGTCTGAAGAGCTGAGAATGAACCAAAAAACGAATGCCTTTCAAATAACTAATGCAACACATTATTTTGGAAACTGGCGAAGGCTAAGTAATAGTAATGCTATTTACCGAGTGCCTGTTCCGTGCCAGGAGCTTAGCTGTACAACTGACAGGCATTCTCTCCAGCTCTTACGGCACCAAAGCTTTGCTGTGCCCACTTTCACAGCTGCAGAAATATGGGTTCCGAACAGAGAAGTAACTTATCAAGGATACGTCCCAAGCTGGGAGCCGGGATTTATACAGTTACACAACCATAACCACCTTCCAGTTTTCAAATCTCTCCATCACTTCAAAATATTTCCCCCATAAATCCCTGTTCCTGGGCCCAGCCCAGGCAACCACTGACCTGCTTTCTGTCTCTATAGATTTGCCTTTTCTGAATACTTAGTATAATATGTCACCTTTTGCATCTGGCTTCATTTGCTTAGCATAATGTTTTTGAAGTTCATCCATGTTGTGGCATGCAGTATATACAGTATATTGATAGTTCATTCCTTTTTATTCCTAGCCCTAGTCCATTGGATGGATTCACCCGTTGGTCACTGGGCTGGCTTCCAGATTGTGGCTACCATGACTAATGCTGCCATGAACATCCACACGTGTGTCTATGTTTCCAGTTCTGTTGGGTAGATTCCTAGAAGTGGAACTGCTGGATCCTACGGTGCATGTATGTTTAATTTTTTAAAGAAACTGCCAAACTGCTTACCAAAGTGGTATCACCATTTCTTTATTCCCTCCAGCAAACAATAAAAATTTTAAGCTGAATGTTCAAGAAATTGAAAAGACTGTATATCTGCTAGTATTCCACGCATGTACCAGTGGATGTGTGTGTCAGGCAGTAGACTGACAAACGCGCCAGTAACACGGCGGATCACGTCAGTGTTAGTTACCCACCAGCCTGGTGGTGGGCCCTCGGGCTCCCGAGCAGCCCTGTGTAATTACCTAGGATGGGCCAAGTGAAATAACGCTGGCATTTGGGGTAAACACACCGAATGATCACCATCTCTCAATGGCTCCTTACCCTTTCACCACTCCGCCTTTCTGACACATTAGTTCTCATTTTTCCCAGTTGACTTCTGATAGGTCCCTTGGGAATCTATGCCCAAAATCCTCACGGGGTCCCTCTGTAGCTTCTTTGGTGCCTGAAACTCTTACTAATAGATAATAAGTAAACGGCGTCGACCTATTCATTTCTCCGTTTTCCAGGCACATAAAAGTGTCCAGCAAGCCCACACCAAATTCTGAATCCCATGGTCACAATGGCCAACCTGGACACAACACTAGTGAGCCCCACTGTCCCTCCGGCTGCACCTGAATGTTATTAATCCATTAAAACAACCCGTGGCTTCCTTCCTCTCCAAACCAATTCGACTCCGTTTTATCAGATTTTGGAGACACTCCAACTGCTTTCTAATATCTACATGGTGCTGCCTTCTAGCCCCGTCTGTAATGTGCTTGTAAATGCTATTACACTTGTCGGACATGGTTTATTTTCAATAACCTCACAGCTTTTTCCTTTCTTTTTTGGAATGCCACAGCCCTCTATATGTTAGCTTATTCTTTGCTTGTTTATCGAGTGCACAACGCACCTGCCCCCCGCTGCCCTGGAGTGCCATGCACTTGATTTCTGGATAAGAGATGGACACGGATGAGGGACAAGGCCCTGGGGGAAGGAAGGTTGGATGAGGAAGGGTGGTAGGAAGGGAGGAAAGATAAACCCAAACACTTTCCCATTACAATGTGCAACCATGTGTATTTTTTAATCGGTTCTCATTTAGGAACGTAAGCGTACTTAAAACAGTCCTATCTAAACCCTCGAATGGCCACATGTATTAGTGTCACCTGTTAGAAATTTTCGTTTTAAATCTCCTTCTGGTGGCAGGGAATCAACCTCCAACAAGAAGAAAAAGTAGAATCATCACCAAAACTCAGCCATCTCACTGCCAATTCCTAACTGAGCTCCCCACCGATGCTCCCTTGGCCTGTGTGCCTACACCAATGCCGGTCCTGGACAAGGATCCCGTAAGAATCAAGTCCCCCTGTGCACTAGTCCCCCATTCACTCTGCATGCACCATCTTTAGTCTTCACAGCATCCGGTGAGGCAGCTATAACTATCCTCTCTTACAAATGAGAAGCTGGGGATCCGAGAAGAGGAATGAAGTGCCCGCGCTGGCAAAGCTAGAGAGAGAAGCAGTGGCAGGATTCAAACTTAGGACTTCAGACTCCAAAGCTCATCCTCATTTCTCTCTGTCAGGCTGCCTCTCGACTTAAACTCCCGAATCGCTCGCCATGGTTGCCAAGAGACGCCACCATCTCTTCATCCTCATCATCAATAAATATTTATCAAGGGCCCACCACCTACATGGCACTGCTCGTTTCCACAGCAACACAGTCGGAGAGTCATGGGAGTATCCCATGCTTAAAAGAACAATGCTGTAATGCCCTGTGATCATGGCTCTGAAAGGTGACGGTTACATACGACAGCAGACGCCTCTCGGCTGGCAGCTCGGACAGAACCTGCAGGAGCTGTGCCGGGGAAAAGCAAGAAGAAATTAAGTGGAGGAGAAAGAAAGGAAGTGCGTTGTAACCCAAGAAGATGATCTGCTTTCACTAGGAATGTGTTTGCAATTGTTGCTGAAACAGGATCCAAGCCAGGTTTGCACGTTAATTGTTCTTTTATTAGGAAACAAATCGAGCAATCCACGACCGAAAGTAAAATCTGACTGTACTGCTAACAGTTCCCCAGAGGTCTCTGGCAATGATTATCGAGTTAAATGACTACACTGCTAACAACTGCAATCGCAAGTCAGCCCCCTCTAGGATCCATTTTTGCTCTCGATGTATGAAGGCTGATACCCAGTAGTAAATGGACCAATTACCCCCTTATCCGTTTGTCTAACTGTTTCCCTCTTAACCCATCCTAGATCATGTTTTGCCACACTCTGAACATGCTGAATTTAAATGCTTTTTTACTATCATTCCTTACAAAAATCATCCTGACACATAAAACACGTCTTAGAGTAAGGGAGAATGACAGGCTTACACCATGGACTTCCGGACACAGTGACCAACACGGTACAGCAAAACATATCACCCCAGCTGTGTGCGAAACGGAAGCTTACAGATATGACGTTACTTTCCAAAGTGGGAATTTTCATATTAAAAGAATATAGAGAGCATGCCATTGAATTTAAAATGTATTATTTACCCAAACTTGACAAAAGTTTTAAATAAGAGGCTTTAAAGGAAATCAAGCTATTGTTATCTGTATGCTAGATATGGATTCCAACAATTTCTGTATTTAGAAAGAAATGTAAAATAGAAGTCCATTTTTAAAGGTCAACATTTGCAGCATTCCTGCATCTACAAATGTGGATGTTCATGAGGGAACCTGGGAAGATCATCTAATTTAAATAGTCTAGTTAGCATTAAACCAGAATGAATAGATTATACCGGAAATCCCCATTTTTACAAATGAGGCTTAGAATACACCCCGTCTCCAAAACAATCTACTCCCACTCATTTAAGGAGCCCTTGGAACAAACGCAGTCGCTTGCTCAGTACATGCTATAGCAGATTTGCAGAAGCCACCGGGCTCAGGTAGAACCCAAAGAAACATATGGTGACTTAACAGTCGATTTCTTCCCAAACTGTACTCCAGGATTGCTTTTCTTTCCCCTGTGTTCCAAAGAGCAAACAAAAGAAAAGGTGCTTGCTCCTCACACTTCTCTAATGTTTTAACAAAAGGCTGCTGAATAAACACATTACTCATTTAAAAATTGAAAAGAAGTTCTATTCCAGAAATGAAAGCAACTAGATTTGCATTTTAACAGTTGTGGGCGAGCGCCACCTGGCGGTAGCCTCCTGAACCGGCGTGCTTTCAGCACCGAACTGGTCCCCAAGCCGCTACGGTTTTACCGCACGCTAACCCAAGAGCGGATTCAGTGAGACCCAAGGTGGAATATTTCTGATACTGTTTTTGCTGCGAGAACGTGAGCACATACTACTAATGTCCGCCAGGACTTGGAGGACAGGAAAATCTAAGTCACAAATCATGCCCGGGTCCACAGGACTGCCACAAGCAGCCGCCTCCCTTCCCTCCTTAGCACACCTAGTATGGACCCAAAAACCTGGAAACGAAGACTGGAGCACCATCTTTAGAACAGGGCCGTGGTTGTCCCTCTTCTCTCCCTTGCTAATCCGACCTCTCATCTTCACACGCCTCAAAGCAGGCGTCCTAGTCGCCTAACTTCTCCGCCACGGAAACAGGCTGTCCCTTCACAGAAGTCCCACACTCAGCTCCCATTTCGGTTTGGAGCAAGGGAGACCCCAGTGCATTTCCCATAGAAGGTCACTCCAGCGGTTCTTAACTTCGGAGGCCGCCTGTTTAAAGAGGATTCGTTCCCCCAAAGCTCCCTGCCTGCCTGTCTGCTGTCTTTTTCTTTCTTCTTTCTTCCTCTCGGCGTGATAATACAATGGGCACCGCTGGTAGTCAGCTCTCCAAAAAGTGCCCTTCGTAAATCCCACCTGCTAATCTCAGCCTGTCCCTGTGATCCCAGCAACCTCCCTTCGGTGTGGTCACTCCAAAGCCAACGGGTGCTCAGAAACTTCAAGGTGATTTTGAACTTGGAAGCATACCTTTGCCACTTCTTCCCTTCTCTCCTTCCCGCCACTGCTCTTTGGGGGTTCAGGACCGGGAAGTGCCCGTGGTACAGTTTGGTGGTATGTAAGCCCCTGAATCGTGGGGGTCTCCTGTGCATGCAACTTACCATCAGGAATATACCAGGGCACCCCCCCACACACACACACGCTGAGAATCACCTTCCTCCCCATGGTCAAACCCAAATATGAGTCCCCCAAACTTTTCAGGAGCAGACATGCTCACAGGTCAAAGCCACTCTATTAGAAAGGCCGTTAACAGGGAGCCCATTTGCTCTAGAAAAAACAAACAAACACGGGGGGTGGGTAGAGGTAGGAAGGAGTTTGCTCGCTCTGTGACCAACACAACCCCCCACAGGTGCAATCGGCGCTTGGTAAGGACCAGCTTAAGGGCGCAGCGTGTACAGAGATAGTCTCGAGCTTCCTGTACATCCCGGAGAAAACAAGCCACAGCCCCGGCAGCCGCCCCGGCAGCCCCGCCTGCTGGCGGCCAGTCCACCGCACCAAAAGCGCGCGCTGCCCGAGAAGCTGCGGGGCGAGAACGCTCCCCGCCGGGCGTCCCAGCGTGCTTCTCATCTCGCCGCCCCGAACACGCAGTGACGAATTCCGACAGTGGTACGAAAAAGCGAAGATATTCGCAACAACTGCGGAAAAGTTACTCCCAGCCAGTGAACTTTAGTTATAGTAAACTAGTTAGGCAGAGGCAAGAGTAAGACTGCAAAGTGTTCAATCCCATCTGTGCTACTTGGCTAT
>NW_005871064.1:14909659-14929251 GCF_000147115.1 Myotis lucifugus
CCCCTGAGATGAGAAATTTCATCTAAGAGTCAGCACCTCTCCACCAAAAAAACACACAAACACACACTCTCTTTTTGAGGTTCATGGCGGCCCCCGCTGCTATCCCCAGCCCCCCCCCCCCCATCAGCCGCCCAGGTATCCCTCTTATTCACCTACATCTCTCCCTTGTCCCCACCCCCACGTTAGAGGCTCAAAGCGGCACCCCTTTCTCTTGCTGCCTTACCCCCTTCCCTTTCTCCAGAAACTGAACCGTGTAGCTTTTTCCTTTTTCTTCCTGGTCTGAACAAAGACCTGCTTGGGGTTGAAAACCATAGATCAGAGTCAAAGCTGTCCCTTGGCTGAGACTCTGCTCTCCTGGGAGCGGGGCTCATGGATCCTGGCCTGGGGCGGGGGGTGGGGGGCTGGGCTGTAAAAACCAGGTGCAGGGACACCTGGGCAATGCTCAAGGGACTTACTCCGCGAACGTGGCCAAAGCTTCCTCCTTCTGTGTCAGGACAGCAAGCCCCCCCGCCCCAACCCTCATCCTTGTTGGGATTCCAAAAATTGGACCGGACAGACTTTGGGGGCGAGATATGATCAGGCACGGCCAGGATTTCCATAGTGGGGAGCCTCGGCTCTGGATTGAGCTGCTACAGCCGAGAACACCGGGCCTCTCTCCCCCAGTTTCCACCGGGGGGAGTGGGTCAGTCCCCTTGAAGGAGACCCATTAACACCCCCACCCCTCACTTGTAATCCTAGGCCCTTGCTTCCACCCTCTGGCTCCCACCACTACCCCCACCTTCAAAAGGTGAAGGGCTTGGACTGGTCTATTGGAATAGCCAGTGTGTCACACACACACACACACACACACACACACACACACACACTGCCAGGCAGGCTTCTCAATGTCCTGGTTCCCAGACCCCTGTCGGGGGAAGTGGAATTGCACAGATGGGGATGGTGGGAACTTTGAGTGGGACCTTTCACAGGCTGCCTCAGGGATTCTTAATAATCCTACAAATACTTAACTGAACACGTAACCGGGCGCCTTGCTCTGTGCTAAGTCTCTGGGAGGCAGAGATGAATGACCCTCAGGACATTTGCAAGGGGAGATCCCTTAGGCTCAGAGCTAAACTGCTGGCTGTTTCCTACCCTCACCCAGGGCCTGCAGAGAGGCCTGACCCCAGCCCATGACCTATGACTCTAGGCATGGCTGACCCCAGCCCATGACCTATGACCCTAGGCATGGCTGACCCCAGCCCATGACCTATGACCCTAGGCATGGCTGATCGCAGGGCACGGCCAGACCTAGGACAGCAGGCGGTTTCTAAGCCAGTAACGAGCTTGGTGTCACACTTCTAACTTGTCCCCGCTCCCTTGGGCTCCTATTCATTCCCTCTCGAGCTTTCTGAGAAGTATAAACAGTGTGTCTTCAGAGCACACGCCCTCCTGCACCCTTCTGAGCCTCCCACTATGTTATATCGCTACCCGAAAAGCTCCCAGGTCTGAATGGGGTTCATGGGGCCCTGAGAAAGGCTCCATTTCAAAGGTCGAGCTGGGGGAGCAAGCCCAGTGCCCGACCTGGGCCCCAGGCTGTACCTGCCCAGGGTGTGCCCTGGCCCTCTGTGCTGTCCCAGCCGCCCTGCGCATCCAGAAACGGCCCCTCTATTCTTTCAGGAGCACCGGCTCTCACCTGCTCCCAGCAGGGCTCTGGCACCAGGCACACGGCTGAGCTTTGGCACCTGCTGTTCCCTCTGCCTGGACCACCCTTCCCAGCATCATTTCCCAGGTAAACTCACGCCGGTCCTTAAGGTTTCCTGTGAATCTTTGGCCAAGATGCACTTCCTGCCCACGACCTGTTGCCAAGGCCCTGGGCTGGCCGCTGTGGCGATGCTTTTCACACTGTAGGGATGTGGTTTCTCCCCTTGGTCAGTTCCGCAAACCCCAGTTCTCACTTAACAGAGCTGCTGGGTGACGGGAGGGAGAGGGCTGGCTCAGGCCACAGATGCCTCAAGCCAGGCCCCCTCTGAACTGGCTTCTCTGGGAGAGGAGAGTGACCACAGCATCTCCCCTCCTCCTTCACAGGAGCCCAGTGCTCATTAGAAAAGAGGGGCTGCTTCCCCGTCTGCCCCCATCAGCCTGGGGAGCTCAGGGCTGGGCTCGGCCTCAGTGCTGGAGCCAGGAGCTGGAGCGGGTGCAGTGGCATTCTGCCCCTTTAATTCTGCCCAAGAAGGCAGCCTCTTACCTTGGGGTGACTCGGCCCTTAACCCTTGGGGACCTTTGGCCAGACCTCTCTGGGACTCAGTTTCCTGATCTGCAGTGGCCTCCCTTTCAGCCCTGGTGGGGGCCGAGACAGGAGTGGCCAGACATCTTAGCTGCAGATCTCTTCATCCCAGCAGTCTGAGGGGAGGCCTGCACCTCGGGGCATCCTGTCAACAGGCGAGCTAGCGGTCTGCCGCGTGCCAGGGACCGCAGGCTGTGGGCTTGCAGCTTGGAGCTTACAGTGTGGGGAGGAGACTGGATGGAGAGGAGGAGGGACAGGGTGGGGAGAGGCAGAGATGGCCTCCCTCTGTCCCCCCAGCCCCTCCCCTGTCCCCAGGCATAGTCAACCCTCTGGTGGGGGGCAAAGCATGGGGCGGGGGAACTGGGGAGACACGCTGGGCCAAGGTGCCTCACTTCCCCAGTGGGTAAGGCAGGTGGCATAGCTACTGTTTTATTCCCATCTTACAAATGAGGAAACTGAGGCTCAAAGAGGGCAACGACCCTGTGTAAGGAGGTGGCCAAGGCATGGCCACTCCATTCGAGAGAGCCTTTTATCTTCTTAGTGTGAAGCAGGCGCCACTAGCCATTTCCATTTAAAATTTAGAAATTCCATTTTTACTCATACTAACCACACTTCAGGTGCTCAGTGGCCACGTGTGGCCAGTGGCTGCCATATTGGAGAGCACAGATATAGAACATTTCCATCATCACAGAAAATTCTGTTAGTGCTGCTAAGACTGCCCATGGCTGCTTTTTCTAGAAAGTTCCAGGTGACTGTGCTGCTCTAGAACAGAGGTCAGCAGACTACTCCCAGTTCGGCCCACCTCCTGGGTTTATAAATAAAGCTTTATTGGAACACATCCTGCATATTTGTTTACACAGTGCCTGTGGCTGAGTCACTGTGGCAGATTCCGGCAATGCCGGCAATGCCCACAGAACGAAATGGTTGGCTTGTGAGTTTTCCCTAGCCTTGCCCTTTACAGAAGTTTGCCAGCCCCCTCTCTCCAGGCAGTCTCACCGCACGGTCTGACAATCATTGGTCTAAATCACTGGTTCTCAGAGTGTGAGCCTTGGACCAGCAGCACCAGCAGCACCTGGGAACCTGTTAGAAATGCACATTTTCAGGCCCCATCCCTGACTTACGGAATCAGAAATGCTGGCGGCGGGGCCCAGGAACCTGTGTTTTAACCAGCTGCCCTGGACCTTCTGATGCAGGCTCAAGTTGAAAACCACTCATCTAAACACCATGCAGGAAATGCCACCCAGTGACGGGCACAGGGAAGGTGCTACTCGGCTCCCGGGGGAACAGAGGAGTTTGGAAAGATGTCAGAAGAGTTACAGCCCATTCGCCGCCTGGCCCCTCTGCAGTGATAAGGCCGGGCCTGTGGCCAGCAGGAGAGGCCCTCCCAGCCGCGCCTGTGCCCAGTCCCAGGCCCCCTCCCCCCACCCCGCCGGCAGCCCCGCCCTCCCGCCGAGTTGTCAGCACATTCAGAGCTGTCTCCACACATAAATTCATGGACCAGCTGTCTCTTTTAATCTGGTTGCAAGATGAAACCATTAATAGATGTCAGACACATTGGCAATGATCTCTTCATTAATTATTTCCTCCTTTCTGAGGAAAAAAAAAATTAGTAACAAGCCACCATCAATAATTCAAAAATACAAGTTAACCTTTCTATTAACAGAGTGGCTTCTGCACACACCACGGACTTCTCAGAGCCAGTAGTTCTGGCTTGAATAATGTTTTTATGGCGGGAACATTAGTGCTGTCTGTCAAGACACGCAATTATAAATAACCCAAATGCAACTTAGAAACGATAAGTATTTTTCAAGTGTAACCTCATGAGCCAACCGTTTTGCTCGGTAATAACATGCTGTATCCAGTGATAGGGCTGCGTCCACCAGCAGGACTTGACGGGGGAAGTATTTGCAGGGCAAGGCCCTCGTGGTTAAAGATTTCCCTCCCGGTGACCCACTGCTTCAAAGTCGGCTCCTCTCTCTGGGGACACTTCCGACTTTGGTGACTGGTTTGGATGTCAACAGGCTCTGGGAAGCATCCTCTGTCCCTTACACCCTTCCTGCTCCTCCTCTTAGATGATTTTCAGGCCCCCAACACCTCGTTCCTTCTCTAGAACATGCTACATTTTGGGTGAGGCCTTGCACCTGCCCACGTCCCCCAGGCCTCCATTTACCACCGAGGTGACCATGAACTAGTTACTCTCCCGCTCCAAATCTGTTTCCCCACCTGTGAAATCGGGGTGATTATTTCTACCTCGCTGAGCTGAGTGGGAATTAAGTGAGTTAATGGAGGTGAAAACACCTACAAGGCTTGGCCCACTCAAAAGATACTTTCTTTTCTATTCCAAGTCGTAGATTGGCCACACCACCCAGCCTTGACTCCAGGCCAACTGTCGCAGACATCTGGGTGACAACACAGCGTGGAGAGCCAGCTGCTTCGTCCTTGGGCCAGAGCACCAGCACATGGTCCAGACTATTGGCAAGGAGACCTCCGTGCCGGAGAGGTCCTGCATGGAATGCCGGGCGGCGGCTCACTTTGCCTAAGTGGGCTCTGCCAGACAGCTGTTTCTCTTAATTAAACACACACACACACACACACACACACACAGCAAAATTAAGTGATGTGTGCCAGGCACCGTCCATGGGTGTTCGTGTCTCTAATCTGTGCCCAGCCTCTTGCTGAGCAGTGGGGATGCCAAGCTGAGAGGTCCCGCCAGCACACAGGGGCAGGGCGGTGGCAGTGTCAGGGTTTGACTAATGGCCTCAAACATGACTAAGATATGGCCCCAGCCTGGACTTCTTGTCTCCAGGAAAAAAGCCTCTGCTCTCCCAGCAGCCTTGTGTCTTGGAGGTGGACACGGGTCTTGTCAGAGCACTGAGCTCCCCTGGGACTCTCAGCCCCTCTCCTTGTCCCTGACTCCATCCCCGGATTCAGGAGGGTCCCAGGTAGGCAGGGACTTACCAACCGCAGGTGGAGTGAATCTGTTGCTTCTCACATCTCCCAGTGAGCTCAGCTCAAACCCCAGCTCCTCTCCGCCTCCTCTCCCCAACGACACCCTACACAGCAGTCAATGAGACCATCATTCCACAGCCTTGTCACCCGCCAGCTTAAAACCCTTCTCGCATGCCCCATGGCCCTCAGAATAAACTCCGTCACTGGCTGGGCCTTGCCTGCCTTTCTAAGCCCATTCCTCCTGAATTCACCTTGAACTCCCCCCGCATGGAGCCCTCACCAGGTAGAGAAGGAAAGAAGGGCATTCCGGGGAGCTGGAACAGCGAGGCAAATGTTCACAGAGGTGAGAGTCTGAGCATTCAAACAGGACACATGGAGAGGGTGTGGTGGGCAAGCGGGTGGTACTCTCCACATCGGTCCATGGGACACGCCCACTCCAGAACCACTCAGGGTGTTGGTTAGTATCACGTGGAACTGAATCAGAATTTCTAGAGCAGGGGTAGGCAACCTTCTTTCTGCCAAGGGCAAATTGGATATTTATCACATCATTCTTGGGCCATACAAAATTATCAATGTAAAAATTAGCCTGCTATATTTGGTCCCACATTTAATTAACTCACCCTTAATGCCTTGGCAGGGTCAGACCAAATGATAAGGCCCACGGGCCGGACAGTCCCAGCCCTGCTCTAGAGGTTGAGGCTCAGGAGTTTGAGTTTTAACTTGGACGCTGGCACATTGGTGAATGGCTGATCAGTGTCAGGAACAAGGGGAGTTGAGAGCCTCCAGGGACAATGCTGAGCCTTCTGAGGCCAGGTCTGCATCTTGACCGAGTCTGTGTCTCTGGCACCTATAAGGGCTTAGGCAGTGGTTCTCAACCTTCTGGCCCTTTAAATACAGTTCCTCATGTTGTGACACAACCATAAAATTATTTTCGTTGCTACTTCATAACTGTAATGTTGCTACTGTTATGAATCGTCATGTAAATATCTGATATGCAGGATGGTCTTAGGCGACCCCTGTGAAAGGTTTGTTCGACCGCCAAAGGGGTCGCGACCCACAGGTTGAGAACCGCTGGCTTAGAGGATGAGCACTAAGCCTGGAACACATACATACGTGGTACTTTAGGCAAGATTCCTTGAGGCCATCCAACTCCAACAAGTAGTGAAAACACAGGGATCCAGTGATGCATTTAGCTGAACAGCTCATGAGCACGTTCAGGCAAAGCTGGATCCAGGGACTCAATTGCCATTCATTCTCTCTCCCCACCCACCGCTCTCCATGTCTTAGTTGTGCTTCTCTCGGTGGGTAGTCAGGGACATTGGACAATGAAAGGTCCATATATAGTTCTCACAGCTTAGCACTGTCACTAAAAGAGAGAGAGAGAGAGGCCATTTGCAACACCCTTGCCAAACTTTAGTGAAGACGCTGGCTGATTAGAGTCACGTTCCATTTCCTGAGACAATCAGTTTGGCCAGGGAAGTGGTGGGGAAGACAGTGCTCTCATTGGCCAGCCTCGGTCATTGTCCACCCCTCTGTATTGGGGATGGTCACCATAACTGCCCCTCAGTGAAGCCTGAAGGAGGGGGGAGGAGTGTCTTCTCCACGGGATCTTGGGTGGTCAGGTGACATCTATCCACCTCCCTTATGCATCAAGATGTTCATTAACCTCTTTAATGTGTGGTCTACAAACCTACCCACGCACACAAGGTCTGCCCTCTACTTACCTACCCCTCCTCTCACCCCACACCCCATTCAATCCCCATACCTACATAGACCCCCTGAATTTTACATAGCCTCCCTCCCCTTCCTCTGTGCCAAAGCCCAAGTGTTATCCTCAAAATGTTCTCCACCAGCCAGCTACTCCATCGCCACGCCAGTGAAATAAATACTTCTTTCCCATTTCAGAAAATGGCATCTGTTTTAATTTTTTTGCTATGCTACACAGAAAGACATTTCACCCAAAATGATAGCAGCATGCTTCAGCCCCACAATGTCCCTCGCCCCTCCTGGACCCGACGGGGTGGTGGCGGAGGAAGCCCAAGCCAGCGACATCGTTCCTTGGCTTGACAGGGCAGACTGCTCACGGTTATCCAAGCCATTCTCGCGTCAAGGAAGACGTTGATAAATCATTATTTCTCTAAGCTAAAAAAAAAAAAAGTGCTAATACCTCAAGGCAGAATGAGAGTGAGTTTGTTGAAATGAATGTGAAGAATGGAGGGTACGATCTTGGAATGTAAAGCCACAGGAAATACCGTCTGGGAACACAGAAATCATCTGTCTTATCTGGAAGCCTGTCTCCAGAGTGGCGAGTGGAAGGACTGGTTGGAGGACAGAGTGGGCCCCGTGCTCTGGGGAGGGGGCTGCAGGGCAGGGGGGCGAGATGTTGCTTTACCCCAAAACACCATGCATCACTGTCTGCCACTGAAGCTTAAAGATTGGTCATCTCGGGGATGTTACCCTTGGTTTTGCCTCTGCCTTCCTGACATGCTTGAACTTGAGTTTGCTGTGAAGCAGGCCTGCAGCCAGGAGCCTTAGGCATGATTCACCCTACAATTCTCTTATTATTCCCCCATTTACAGGGCTGGGACTGAGGCACAAGGAGGTTTGGTGCCTGATAGTGTATTTAGTTTTTGCTTTCCTCTCATCATCTCCTGGACCTTTTAAAATTGTGTTAATCGTGTCTCCAAACCACACACCAGGAATATTAGAATTAGCAGGAAACTTCAAGCTCGACCATCTCAAACCCCTTGTCCGTTTACAGACATTTCAATAGCACTTTTCCAGTAAACAAAAATAAGTTAAGTTCCATTTACCCAGAAGCCAGATTCCCTGTAATCAGTTCTAAGCAAGGTTCTCCCCTGAGCAGGAGGACGCACAGGTGTAGTTTGGGTTGATTTTGTTTCTTTGAGGCTTTGTTTTTCAAATGTCTCAGGCCTTTCCTACTCCGGGAGAAACTGAGATATGATCATGAAAACCGTATGGTCCCCCAAAGTCCCCACATTAACAAAGGTGATGCTCCCCAGGGCTCAGGGGGAGTCAGAGCCTCTGCTCCAGATTCCCACCCTCAGTACGATTCTAGTTTCCTGTATGAAGAACATTAAGGGCCCGTGAATGTTGTAAAATATAAATGCATGGAATTTCACAACCACTCAATAATCAGGTTTCTCCATTCTGATAGGAGTAAAAAGAAAAAAATCCAGAATTGGCGAATGTTAAATATTTCCTTGCCACTAATAATGCTTCCCCCTCCTTTCCTTATTTCCCTCCTATAACTCTTCTAACATGAATTTATTTTCTATTTGAAAGCCAATCTCACTGGTTATTAGATATTCTCCCCGCTGTCGCTATCGGTAAATTATTAAACAGCTGACCAAGCTTTGTTTTAAAATGATTCTCTTATGAAGCTCAGTGATATATTTGCCATGAATACTGAATGGCACCGCGGTCCCTGAGGACACGTGAGTGATTCCTGTTTACTACCTGTAGCAAAACGTGTGGGCAATTAGCAGTAAGAACTTGACTTGGATCACGGTCACGAACGAGGCCCGTACCTCATTTACGCGGCGCTCTCTTTACTCATTAGACTCCCGCCTGGGAGAAGCCTGTTCGGTTTCTAGCCCATGTCACGAAGTAGCATATAGACCTGCCTTTTGTCATTCCTCACCTCCTTTCTTGTCCCCCCACCCCTCAGCCTCCATATACCTGTGGGGATCCCCTCCTTATTTAAAGAAGCAGCTGGTTTTGAGTGACTTTCCCTGTAAAGAAAACAAACTTGATCCCCATCAAGTTAACCTGACCTGTTTGTGGCTCCACTTCCTCATCTGCAAAAGGGAAATCAGAATCCCTACCTCCTTCATGGAAACAGCGCAGAGCACAGCGCCTGGCAGGGGGTAAGCCCTCAGGAGCTGGTAGCTACTTTTTCCCCCACTGACTCCTGCACGATCCAGACTCCCCAGGTTGTAAGTGACAGAGACCCAACGTCACTTCAGCCAAAGAGGACACGCATTAGTTTAACTAATCAAACACTGGTTAATCAATCAAGCTCTAACCAGGAAAACAGAAACTGCTTAGGGTATTTACAACAGGAAACTGGTTATACAGGTGATAGGGGAGCTGAGAGCCCCAAAAAGGATAGGAAGGTAACAGAAATACACACAAGCAAAAAGCCACTCTTAGCCTTAAGACAGAGAGACAAGGGCACGTGGTCATACATGGAGGCGGGATCAGGACAGCTGTATCCAGGGGGAGCAGAAACCAAGGAGGACACTTCTTTGCTGCTGGAGAGAGAGGAAGAAAGTCCCTTGCATCTCCTTTCCCCCTGCCCTTCCAGCATCCCATCAGCTCCTCCCATTGGCCAGACCCAACTGGAAGCCAGTGGAAACAGGAGTCAGGGAAAACCCAACTCCAGATTGTCTGCGTCCAGAGCATGTGCCGGTAACCACTATAACATAATGTCTCCCTATATAACCCCATGAATACCACCCCCACTTGATGATACCTGGGTTATAGTCCCTCCCCAGAGGCTGTGATCAGCCCTGTCCTTGGTCCTGAGGGATGTCAGGGGCCCCAGTTGGGTGGTGGGTTCTTCATTGCATTATAATTCCTGGGAATGTCCACCAGACGTGCTTCTGTGAAGCACCCTGCATCCAGCATGACGTTGTCAGTCTTGAGCACCCGTTGGGAGTTACAACAAAGAAGTGGTGGGGCTCCAGTGACAGAATGGTACCCTTAGGGCTCAGCACCAGGCGTTGCTGGGTCAGGAAGGACCAGGAGTCACTTGAGGAAAGCAAGCCTTCACTTTGCTCCCACGTGAGTATATTTTTTTAAAAAAAATATTGAAAAGTGGATGCCGACTCTGGAAACCAGGCTCCGCGAGGCCCAAGCGCAGAATCCGGTTTGAATAATCAATCTGATATTTCAATGAACGATCCTATTTTGCAGCAGGCTCTGAAAGCAACCTGCTGTATCTTGTTAGGAAATCTAAGTCTACGAATGAGGGGAGGTTCCGTGGAGACTGTGGAGTCAAGACTGGGTGCTGTTCATCCCCAGAAGCACTGGCTCACATACCCAACCCGCCTTCCTCAGCTCCCGTGTCCCGAAGCCTCGAGTGAAAGAGCATCTTCTCTGTGGGAAAGATTTCAGTCTGCGGAATCCGTCTCTTGATAAGGCAGTAATTACTGGGGCAATTTTCACAGATACAAAGGCATTTTTAAATAATTTTAATTATTCAAAGGCCTGATTAATTATCTAGCCCCTGCATCAGAGGCCAAAGAGGGATAAAACTGTATCAAAACGGTTGCTGTGCCGGGGGGAGGGGAGAATTCAGTGCCCTCTTGCAGAAAGCTGCGCTCTGACTCTGCAGCTGCAGTTCTGTGCCCTGCGCGATGCTCACAGAGGGTGGGCCCCGGGTCGGGCCTCAGGAGGCCTGGGTTCCAGGCCTGTCTCCACACTGACCTCTGCATCCTTGTCTAATTCCCTTCCCCTTATCAGAACTCCATAAAACTAGTGGGGGGCAAAGAGAGAGGGGGTACAATAGATGGCCTCTGGGACTCTGTCAAGTGCTGACATTCTATTGCAACATGGGACCTTTTTAAAGTATTGGAAATTTTTCTAGGACAATGAAAATCCAGGCAAAGTTCATGAGCATGGAAGGGCTTTGATCATACTTGAGGTTGAGGTTGGACGCCGATGAGGACTAAATCAGTGTGGGGAGAGACCTGTCAGGCAGATGGGTGTGTCCCTAAATAAATGCCTACTCTTGGATGGAAAAACGTCACCCCCATTCACTGAGCGTTTATTGAGCACCTCACATATACCTGTGGCCCTGCGTGCAGCATTGTAGAGACACAGGCTCTGCCTTCAAGTGCTTGCTAGGGGAAGGATGCCTTGCTCAGACGGTAGTCCCACTGATGGTCTATTTGCATGATGACATCAGAGTATTCTAGAAGCAGAGATACTGTCCACTTTTACTGACATGGTAAGTCATACTGCCAGCCTCTGTGTACACCCTCTCTGCCTGCAGATGCAGTGATGGGCCATCTACTCAAGCGTGTGCCTTGTGTGAGCTGATGCTTTCCTCGGGGGGTGACTGCCTCACCTCCACATAGCTCCCTACACTCCCCCCTCGCTTTGGTCGAGGTTTAAGTGTTGGCAATCCCATAAGACGTCCCAGATGTGAAATTTTCAATCAACGTTGGGACTGCTGACAAAGACCTTCCAGTTTGTCCTCTTGTTGGTTCCTCCAGCACCCCACAGTGCCTCCTGCTGGGCTGCCTCCTGCATGAACCCTGGAGCTGGGTTGCCTGCTTTGAGTCCTTGCTCTGTTGTTCCCTGGCAGACACATAAGCTATCTATGCCTCAGTTTCCCTATATGAAAAATGTATTGTTATAAAAATTAAAGTTAGCCAGGCTGGCGGGGCTCAGTGGTTGAGCGTCGACCTATGAACCAGGAGGTCACAGTTCAACTCCCGGTCAGGTCATATGCTTGGATTGTGGGCTCGATCTCCAGTAGGGGGTATGCAGGAATCAGCCAATCAATGAGTCTCTCTCATCATTGATGTTTCTATCTCTCTCTCCCTCTCCCTTCCTCTCTGAAATCAATAAAAATATATTTTATAAAAGATTGAAGTATCTGCACATAACAGATGTGATATGGATAAATAGCTATGTTACTTTATGCAATTTTCCTCAGTTCCGTAGGATTCAGTTACTCCATGTCTAAAATGGGACAATAATCTTTATGTACTTATTCAACAAATATTTACTGAGGTCCTACTAGTGGCAGTCACTGTTGTGGGAGTGTAAGATACCACACTAAGTAAAACAAGATCCCTGTTCTCATAGAGTTTGCATTGTCATGGGCAGAAGGGACAGTCAGAACACTCAAATAAATGTGTGATATGGAAAAAACATAAAGCAAATTAATGTTGCAGTGGTGTGTGGAGTGGTCAGGAAAGGCCTTTCTGAAGTGATGACACTTGAGCAGTGACCTGAGTCAATGGAACAAGTGATCTGGAGGCAGAAAGTGAATTGAAGCCATAGGGAACAGCAGGTGCAAAGGGCCTGAGGTGGGACCAGGCATGACACGTGCAAAGGACAACTACGAGACCACCATGGATGGAGAAGAGTTGGAGAGGAGAAGGGGGCAGGTGAGATGCCCAGGGGGAGACGCAGAGGCCAGGTCAGAACATGGAGTGAGTCCTAAATGTGCTTGGAAGCCACTAGAGCGACTTGAGGGGAGGGTGGCCAGGGCCAACACACGCACAGATTACTGTACTGAAGGCAGAAGGTGATTCTTCCAGACTCAGGAGAACGAAAGAAGTTGCAAGGAGCAGAGTAGATGGGAGGAAGCCACCGTTTCAAATGAGCAGAGTAGATGGGAGGAAGCCACCGTTTCAAAGGAAAGGAAATCTGCGAACATGACACTTATGGGATCCACTTGCTGATTTGTCCATCCATTCACTTACCAGGGTCCCCTCTTTGTGCTATGCCCTGGACTAGCTGCTCAGGACTCAGTGGCGACTGAAATCCAGCCCAGTGTCCGTCTTCAATGAGCTCACAGTGCCAGCCAGCAGGAGGGAGGAGATGGGACTGCTGGTACCTCCTGTCCAGCCACCAAGACTCCAGGTGGGTTTGTTACTGCAGCGGAGCATAGCTAGGCGCGCCCTCCAGCGAGGAATGAGGTGCTGATCACGCGCCGGCTCCTCTCACAGAGAGGCAGGTGCTTGTCTCACCTGTCACCATGACGTGACGATTCTCCCTCTGACCGAGACAGCTCCGTCAGTAAACCCGCTTCACCTTTACAGTCATCCTCAGGGAGACCTGCGGTGCATCTGGCCACTGTAATAGTGCCAAGCTCCTCCCCATGGTGCCTTGTCCCAGAGGAGAAAATGAAAAACAAAAAAATACGGAAAATCCATCCTAAGATAAAAAGTCATTCCGAAGGACGGTTGTCTAGCTTCCGTGCCAACCAAGCTCTTTGCGGAGCGCTTACTCCGTGCCGGGGACTTTGCTGAGTGCTTCACGATAATTAGCTCATTTAATCTTCACAACAGTCCGCCGTCACCCTGCACATAGCCTCCGCCTTACTCCTCCCGAGCGCAAGGTCTGGCTTCCGGCTGCCAGCACGCGCGCTGCTTCGCATGAGGGTTGTTCTCCTCCTGACGGAGCCATTTTACAGCTGGCAGGGCAAAGCAGAAGTGAGGGAATGGACACCCCGCCCCTGCATGTGCACACACACACACACGCATGTGCACACCTCACACACACGCATGCACACACACACACATGCACTCACACACAAGAGAAGCCCTCAGAGAAGGATGAATGGGAGTCCATGGATGAACCCCAGCCCCTTCACCTCTTCGGCGTGTGTTTTACTCTGTGGTGCGTGTTTCACAGTTCCCCAGGCTCCCCAGTGGGATCGAGTGCCAGTCCCCCACAGTGGTGGCTGCTCAGTAACCCACTGTCGAGTGGCCATTCTTTTTCTTTCCTGTCTCCATTTACCCTTCATCTACCGCTACCTCCCAGTTAACTTCTTGCTCTTAAATCCATGTCTCAGGGTCTGTTCCTTAGGTTACCGATTAAGATACAGCCCTGGGAGGTGGGGAGGTACCATATTGTCAACCTTATTTGGCAGCCGAGAAAACTAACACAGAGAGGTTGAGTAATTATCCCAACGTCACAGAGCTGGTAAGCAGCAGGTGCTGGTGCAAATCCAGCCACTGGGCTCCAAAATTCATGCTATGAACCCCGACACTCGCTGCCTCTGGCTGGGAGAACAGCCCAAACCACAGCTTCATTTAATCGGCTTTGTGAGACATGCAGCTTGGTGAGCTGCAAGGATTCATCTACAAGCTCCTCTTTGGAGATCCAGCATGTAATTCAGAAGTGAGTTTGAGACGGTATTTGCTGTGATTTTCAATGTGGGGGCAGCCACACGGTGATCCATCAGCCAGCTCTTTTTGACAGAGAATTGATCTCCCAGGTCAGGAAGCAAACCCCAATTTACGTGGGATGCACTCGGAATGCACCCGCTTACGAGCACAAGGAAGATAAAGCAGAGTCAGTGACAGTTCTTGTCAACGAGCTTGTTCTGGCAAGAGGGGAGATGCGCGCGCTCTGGGCTGAGTGCCGCCGCTGACACTCCAGATGCACGCTTCTTCGTGTGATAAACACTTTGCCAGTGTCTTTTAGCCCTGCCTGTCAATGCCATGGCGTTTCCAAGTCCTCTCTTGATCTGGCATCTTCATCCAATGGCACAAAAGCAAAATGAGTACTTACTTGGTTCCCGGACCATCAACCATTCTCTTTCTTTTAAACTAGATCTCTCTGATTTTTCAATTTTGCTTCGTGTCTGGATGAGTAATTTCAGAACCAGGAGGTTGGTGAAGTCTGAGCTTCCTCACTCAGATTTCTTGCCTTTGCACAAAAAGAAAAGCCCGTTGTAGCAAATTGTCTGTATGATTCATTCATCACAGGCACTGATGAAAAATTTTTTCCTTAAAGACATTTTGAAGATCCTGGACCATTATGGTAGGAAATAAGCCCAGAAAGAGAGACAAGAAGACACAAAGATTTAATATTAGATTTATTTTGTCATTAGAAAAGCTTATTCCTTTTGCTTTTGGGGTGAAATCTGAGATATAGACGATGAGAAATTGAAGAATGAGAGATCTGATCAAAACTGCCTCAGCTGGCCAAAAGATTAACGTTTTTAAAATACAAATTTATTTTTCTTGTGGCAAGATTTCTGTTCTTTATTCATACCTTAGAGAAATTAAAAATCATTTGGCTTCTTCCTGCTTCTCACACAAGTTTTTCATGCTCAACCAACTGATAGAATTAAGTTTAAAAGTACAAAAGAGAGGAAGGGAGTGAAATGGGAGAGATATGAGAGAGATGGAGGGAAGAAAGGAAAAAACAGTCCTACTATGTGTCCATAAGAGGGGCAACCCAAAATACAGGTGGGACAAATGTAGGCTTACAGTTGTGTTCTTATTTATTAGTTACTCCATTATTTTCCACATACATGACTGTGAACCTACTTTTGCCCCACCCTGTATTTTGTGAACAGCAGCTAATGCCAACCACACCCACAACTCTAAGTTCACTGTCTTTTAAAGATGGCGATGCCAAAAAAAAATGTTCTTAGCCATTCCCTATGAGAAGGACAAACTAAATGTCACCAATTTAAAGGAGGCTGGGCAGCTGAACCTTAAAAAACAAGCAAAATTTTTACAGGTAGAGATGATAAGATTTTTAGGTGCAAAGAAGAACAGAGCCCAGGTGAGAGAGCCAGACACACGAGTTAGTTGTGGAAGAATGAGTGGGGTTTTTTTTTGTCTGTCTGTCTGTTTGTTTGTTTGTTTTTTGCCATAAGCAGAATGTGGATTTAGGAGTTCATAAGATCCAAAAAGTGGATGGGGTCAGCTCCTGGGAAAATTGCACACCAGGCTTGGGAGGCTGGACTTCCTTTTGCACATTGGTCCATCACTCTTTCATTCATTCATTCCTTCCTTCATTCAACAAATATATACAAGTACTATACCAGGCTTTGAGGATGTAGCAGCAAGGTAATGAAAATGGAATAAAGGGAATGACTTTGAAAAAGATTTTAAAAGGAGGATTGAAATAATTGGGTGAATTTAGGAAAGGTGACCATAAGAGGGTGGGAGCTGAGGCCAAAGGTGACCCTAGAGCAGCGGTTCTCAACCTGTGGGTCGCGACCCCTTTGTGGGTCGAACGACCCTTTCACAGGGGTCGCCTAAGACCATCGGAAAACACATATATAATTACATATTGTTTTTGTGATTAATCACTATGCTTTAATTATGTTCCATTTGTAACAATGAAATTGGGGTCACCACAACATGAGGAACTGTATTAAAGGGTCGCGGCATTAGGAAGGTTGAGAACCACTGCCCTAGAGGTAGAGGATATTTGGAGCCAAGCACCAGAGGGCGCAGGAAAAATGAGAGGGGGAGGAGTGGCTTATGGGCCAGGGGAGGAGCTGGGTTTGAGATATGCTGGGTTGGAGGTGCCCAAGAGCCACATTTCAGTTCCGTCATCTGGGGAGCCCTCTTGGTGCTCAGCCTGAGAGCCCTGTGTCCTGTCTGTGGGACTCTGCTCTGGGGCCTGTGGGGGATCATCCCTAGTCTTTGCCTCTGACAGCCCACATCTGTGGCCTCTGGATGACGGGCACTGGACTCCTGAAGCCTTTCACAGGCGTGCACATGTCTGGGTGTGGATACCTCCCACCCCCTTACTGGTCTCTCTTGCAAGCAGTTCCCTAATCGATCGCTTGCAAGCAATGCCCATCTCAGGGTCTGCTTCTGGGGAACCCAGCCTGTGTCCAGCACCTGCCACATCCAGGGCCTTTGAAGAAGACCCAGCCTGCGTTTTCAAGGAGCTCGTCATCTGGTGGGGAGACCGACCTGCACTGCGATTTCAGTACAGTGAGTGAAGGTGCTGACCGAGAGAGGTGCTGGGGACTTAAGAGAAGGCCTGATCGATGACAAGGTTAGGGCGCTTCCTCCATCTGCAGGCGGCAGAGAGGCTTCCTGGAGGAGGCGACCCTTGGACTGGATCTTAAAGGATGAATAAGATTTTGCAAAGGGAAGGCATGGAATGGCAATATAGGCAGGAGGAACAGTAAACCCAAGTCAGCAGGGATGACAGGGCTGGGGGAATGGGGTGTGGAGAAACTCCACGTGGTCTCCTATTGCTGGAGCATAAAGGGAAGAATAGAAGTGGTGGGCAGAGACCACAGATAACCTGGGGACCATGGGAGCCACCTAAGGGGTAGGATTTAAGCAGGAGGAGCAGGTCTGGCCATGGAGGACCGACACATGGCCTTTAACCTATTCTCCAGGCCACAGTGGTCTCCCAGGGGCAGCCCACCAAGCCTGGGTCCCCATCCCAGAGGCCCTCAACAGCGCCCATGAACTCCTCCCATCAGCTGACACCGAGACCTGCAAAACAGCCTCCAGGGGGCACATACAGGATAAATAGAAAGTACCGACCCGCACTGGGGGAAACTTCTAGTGGGAGTTTCTTCAGAGGCAGACTGTGAGACAGGGGTCTGAGCAGCTGGACTTGACTGGGAGCTGCAGGAAAATGCCAGCAGAGGCGTGGGGAAGGGAGGCGGCCACAGGGGGTGTTATCAAGCATGTTACCACTGTGGGGCCAGGGGCCTGATTCCAGGGGAGCTCTGGGAAATGGTGTGGCACACCCCCTGAGCTTTCCTACCCCAGGGTTTCTGTACCCCAGCACCCAGCCATCTTTGCCCGAGGGCTGCTCCAGGAGTGTGAAATCCCTGAAGGAGCAAAGTGCCAACAGGGAACAAAACGCAGGGGAGACGGCTGGAGGTCAGGAAGCGGTGAGGATGGAATCTCACCACTTAGTGAACAGGTGGCCATAGCGAGCTTCGTGATTCTCATTCCCGCACCCCAGCTGTGGAGGAGATCTGCTCAAAGGCTCTGATTCTCTTCCTTTCTCCTCCACGTGAGGGTTGGAAGAAGAGTCAGAAAAGGAATCACTGATTAAAATGGAGGGGGCGGCTATCAATCCAGAACCATTCAAGCTTCATCGTCCCTCACGTACTTGGGGCTCCAGAATCTGCCAATCGGCACAGATTCAGTTCCTCACTCCGCAAAGCAAGTGAGCAAAAGAGAGAGCAAGCTCATGATCATCCTTCTACAACGTGGAAGCATAATTTGACTTTGGGTTTATAATCTCCTGGTTCTTCTCACCTAAAAACACGAGCGTAATGTTGCTTTTAACGTACCACCTTCCACAAAGGCAGCGACGAGTACATTTTCTGAGACCACGGCCATGAGAAATGGAGTGGGGGGTTAATCCAGGGGTTTGCAAACTGCTCTGGGGCCAGGAGCTCTACAGACATCCCAGGAGGTAAGGACTCGGGGAGGGAGAGTTTTTTCTGCTCTGAGCCCCTATCTTAGTTCGGTTCCCCCCAGAAGCTGACTCTGAGACAAGGATTTTAATGCCAGTCGTATATTGAGGAGGTGATTCCAGGAATCACCAGGGCAGTGAGGGAGTGAGGGAGTGAGGGAGTGAGAAAGGAAAGGGAAGGAACTAATGAAGGGTGTATTAGCAATGCCATCGCCCCTGTGGGCACCAGCGGCTGGTGCTGCCTGGGGAGCTCTGGGAGTCCGGCTAGATCACATGGCCCACCGGAGGCGCAAGGGCCCTGAGGTATGAATCCCCAGCCCCCATCAGTCTCTGGTTGAGGGCTGCTTGTGGGGGTGTCAATCCCAGTACCTGCCATAAGGTGGTGAAATGGACTCTGGCAGCCAGAGAAAGCTTTGGGCAAAAAGAAAAAGAGCGTGTGTAGCAGCTGGAATTCAGTGGGATGAACTGGAATGTTAAGAGCAAGGGAACATGGAGGTACTGGAGGCCCAGCTACAGCCCTGCTCTTGCTCCTCTAAGAAAAGCCTACATCTTACCTGCCCTGCATATCTGGGTGTTGGGCTATAGCAGTGGTCGGCAAACTCATTAGTCAACAGAGCCAAATATCAACAGTACAATGATTGAAATTTCTTTTGAGAGCCAAATTTTTTAAACTTAAACTATATAGGTAGGTACATTGTTATTAACTTAATTAGGGTACTCCTAAGGCTTAGGAAGAGCCACACTCAAGGGGCCAAAGAGCCGCATGTGGCTCGCGAGCCGCAGTTTGCTGACCACGGGGCTATAGCATAGAGATGTGCTAACGAGTAAGTATTAATGCCTCTGGCCTGATTCAATGCACATATATATCAGTCAGGACACAGGGGCCCAGGAAAGGCAGCATGAGGCTCCGTGTAGCCGGGCGGGGCCGGAGCTGAGGCTCCTGAGCCGAAGACCAGGCCTCTGACCACACTCACTCCTTTCAGCCTCAGCCTATTTCTGCTGCTGCTCCATGTGCTCCTGTTCCATTTCCTCACATTATCCTCGCTGTCTGTGGATGCCCCCGCGACCTTCGCTGACGGTTTCTCAGCATCAGCCACGCTGAGATCTCCACTAGACACATCATCCCATTCTCTTTCCATCTCTATCCAGCTCCTCAGACAAAACCTTTTAGACATTTTCAAACAGTGACCAAAAGCATGAACACCAGAGGGTGGATGTTGGCCCAGCTACTTTGGAATTAAAGGTAAACACATCACTCCACCTGGGTGATGTGCTGGGCTCATAAAACGGCTTCTGCCAACTCCGAACCCAGGGGTCCGTTTCTAATACAGACGACATTGTCTTTCATGTTTAGAGATGATCAAAAAGAACTCTGGGCCGCTTCATACGTTAGCATGTGGATGTCTTCATTATAAAACCATTCATTTCTGCACCCTTGCTACTGGGAACTCTAGCATAGAGTAAGTGC
>NW_005871064.1:14929351-14941746 GCF_000147115.1 Myotis lucifugus
GCAGCTGCAATAATGTCCACGTGTGCACCGAGTTTCAATGACATTCTATCACATATTGATCATGACTTCTTTGGTGCCAAAGATTTTTCTTGAACTATACTGACTAAATAAATAAATAAAATCACTCATTTATGAAATAAATATTGATCCAGTCCTAACTATGTGTTGAATACTGGGCTATGATGGTGAGAGAGGGGAGAAATAGTGCAGCCTAGACAGGTATTCATCAAGTAATGTCACAAACTGGGGGTAAGACTACAGCTGTGATAAGTGCCTGGGTGCCTGGGTGCTTTTAAAGATAGGCCCACAAATTCTGTGGTGCTCCTCACTCAGGAGGTGTAACTTATTTCCCCTTCCTTTGAGTGTGGGCTGGACTTTGTGACTCAATTCTAGGGAATGGAAGTGATAGGATGTCATTTCCAAGATTAGGTTATAAAAAGACGGGCCAGGTGAAGGGCTTAAACACACACACACACACACACACACACACACACACACACACACACACACCTCATAGAGAGATAACAGCATGATTACCGGGGGGTGGGGGGAGGTAGGAGAGAGTAAAGAGGGGATAAATGGTGATGGAAGGAGACTTGGCTTGGGATGGTGAATGCACAATACAATATGTGGATAATATTATAGAATTGTACACCTGAAACCTATATAATTTTATTAACCGATGTCACCCCAATAAATTCAATAAATGTTTAAAAAGAACTAAAAAAAAAGACTGGGGCTTCCATTTTAGGTGCATTCTCATTCTCTCTCTCCCCCCCCCCCCTCTCTCTCTCCCATTCTCTGCCTTCCAGCAACCATGCGAGTGGTCTTGGAAGCAGAGTCTCCATTCCCCGTGGAGCCTTCAGATGGCCGCCAGCCTGGCCAAGAGCCTGACTATGACCTCATGAGAGACCCCTGAGCCAAAACCACTCAGCCAAGTCACTCCCATAGGCCGGGCCCACAGAAACTGAGACCATGTTTCTTGTTTCAGATGCTAAATGTGGGGTGATTTATGAGACAGCAATAGGTAACTAACATAAAGGAGAAACACAAGATGTTAGGTCATGTGAAGCACAGTGCATTGGCCTAGTTTGGGAAGTCAGAAAGAGTTTCCCTAAGGAAGCAGTTGAGTAATAGAGGAGCGAGAAGCTGGGAAGAGTGACCCAGGGAAAGGAAGTAGCATGTGCAAAGGCCCTGAGGCAGGAAAGGGCATAAACGAGAAAGACTGAAAGAGACCAGTGTGGCTGCAGCACAGAGATCAGCTGGAGAGTAATTGCTAATGAGCTGGCATGGTGGGGGCACCTATCCACGGAGGGCCTTGAGACAGTGTCAAAAACTTTGGTCTTTACCAGGAAGCCTTTGGAATGGTTGTAAAGAAGAAGATGACTTGATCAAAACTGTTTCTTTCATGTCCTTTCAACTTGTATTTCTTATCATGACATTCAGCTGACAACTGCCTCTCACTTGGCATATTTTGATTCCCACACAGACTTTCTGCAAATAATGGAAATCCCATAGGCTAAGAAATCCTGCTCATAGTTTACCGTGCTGACTCCATGCTAGCCCTCACCCCGCCCCAGTGGCTGCCAGTCACTGGCTATCAGCTCTGAGAAGGTGGGATAGACAAGATCTGGGAAGCACAGAATGAAGTGAGGGATTCCCTTTAAAGTTAATCTCCAAAGTCATTGCCAATGTTGGCATGTGGGTGCATCTGTGCTTTTTTCAAGGGGGGTGGGTATCATGTTCTCAAGGGGCTCTGGTTCCCTAGAAGAGAGTCTGAGATGCGGATTCAGGATCATGTGTGTTACTGAGCAGGAGCTCTCGGGGGACACTGCTCAGGAGGAAGGAGGGGAATGTCCAGCGAGGATGCAATCTTGGGTCATGCGTAGCCCTGACCTGATCCACAGGCCTACTCTGGACCGTAAAGTACACCAGAAACTGCACCATAGAGCTGTCCCTATCCCACAGCCAGGGGTAAGCCCTTAGGACGCCATATCAGTCCGATACTGGCTGCTGGTTACTCCCATCAATCAAAGAGTTCTCTAGAGAAGAGGTGGAGTTGCCAGATAAAATACGTTATTTTTATTTGCTAAATATGCCAACCCTAGGAAGGGGGCAGCTGGGAGATATTAGCAGCCAACACTGGTGGCAGCTGGGAGACGAGGAAGGGAAGGAACCTTGGCAGGCCACCAAAACAGTGTCCCCCCCCCCAATCTGTGACCCTGCAGAGGTTCAGACCCCTCCATGTGTAGGATGGCAATGACTGGATGGTTGGTCACGTTCTGGGGAAGCATGATAAACTTCTCACACTTAGAAGCGAGGGTGGGGCCCCGGGAAAGCAGGACAAAGTCTGTCCAATTGTCCTTGCACATACAGCTGACTCCAGCTTCCCAGCAAATTCAACCCAAACCCAGAAGTTCCAACTTGTTGGAGTGCAGGAAGGAGGCACGAGGCTAAAACTAACCAATGCGTTATTAACTAAAGCTGCACAAAAACTCCCCAAAGGGGCCCCTGGAAGAACAGGTCCCCTGTGTTGCTGTGAGTGTGGGGTGGGGCATAGGGTGGTCATTAAAAGCAAAGACTCTGGGTCCAGACTGTCAGGGTTCCAATCCCAGTACCCCCACTTACCAGCAGTGTGATTCTGGACAAGCTCCAGGACCTCGCTGAGACTCAGTTTCTTACCTGTAAAATGGGGATGATAGTAATAGTTTATACCTACAGGAACCGTGCCAGTATAGGATCAACTGCTTAAAACGGTACCTGCCTCAGAGTGAGCATCAGCAAATGTTACTGGTCCATGGACTGCTTAGCTATCAAAAAGAGGGGGCAGAGACTTTTAACCTGAAGCATCCAAACGAGCTTCTCCCACATTCCTGGAACATCCTCCGTATCCTACTGTTACCTGCCCGATGCCTGGAGTGAGCTTCCTGGGGCCAGTTGTGTGTTGTTGACATCTCTGCACAGCGCCATGTGCACATTGTGGGATCTGATACATATTTGATCAGTGAACGCTGCCACTGCCAGAAATCTCACAAGGAGGCTCGCTGTCATTAGGGTGCTACCTAGCCCCTTCCACCCCACCCACCCCTGCAGCCCATGGCCTGTGGGACTACATGTTCGGAAGTTCTAGCAAGTCACTCCCTGAGCCTCTGTTTTCCAGGTATGCAGTGGGAGGTTGGTCTAGAGCAGCGGTTCTCAACCTGTGGGTCGAGACCCCTTTGGGGGTCGAATGACCCTTTCACAGGGGTCGCCTAAGACCACCGGAAAACACATATATAATTACATATTGTTTTTGTGATTAATCACTATGCTTTCATTATGTTCAATTTGTAGCAATGAAAATACATCCTGTATATCAGATATTTACCTTATGATTCATAACAGTAGCAAAATGACAGTTATGAAGTAGCAACGAAAATCATTTTATGGTTGGGGGTCACCACAACATGAGGAACTGTATTAAAGGGTCGCGGCATTAGGAAAGCTGAGAACCACTGGTCTAGAGAAAATCTCTGGCCGCCGTTTTGGGTCCTCCCTCTGTGCCAGGCACTGTATTCAACATTTCTTAGGCATTACCCCCTTTAACCGTCTCAACAAACGCTATGGTCTGATGTCTAGGCCCCTCCCCCAAGTTCATATGTGGAATCCTCACCGTCAATGTGAAGGGAGTAGGAGGTGGGGCCTTTGGGAGATGTGTGGGGGATGGGGGTGGAGCCCTCATCATTGGGATCAGTGCTCTTATAAGATACCCCACAGAGATCCATTCCCTTTCCACCATGTGAGGACACAGGGCCCTCACCAAAACCCAACCACGCTGGCACCCTGATCTTGAGCTTCTGGCCTCCAGAACTGTGAGAAAAAAGTTGCTATTGTTCATGAGCCACCCAGTCTGTGGTATTCTGTTCCAGCAGCCCGAATGAACGAAGATGACAACCTTATGCTCTTAATTGCTCCATTGTGCACAGGGAGAAACTGAGGCTCAGCCACCTTCCCGGGTCTTGCAGCCGGTAGGCTCTCTTACTCCCAGGCCTGAGCTGTGCTCAGCAGGAAAGACATGCCCTTGCCAATGCTGGCTGAGCTCCCTGAGATTTCGGGAACTATTGGGTAGGCAGGTGCTGCCGCCAAACTCAGAAAGGGGTGATGCTCTTGGCCAGCCACCCTCTTGCTCACCGCCAGCTCCTGCTCTCCAAAGCGGGGCCCAGGCCACGGGAGGGGAAGACGTCCCCTGCCTGTCACAGGGGCGCAGCGCCAGGGTGGTGGTGGAAGTAGTGAGAGTCCAATAGGGAGGACTGCTTGCCGAGTACTCACTAAATGCCAGGCTTTGTGCTGAGCCCCTGGCTGAGTTGGGGTCCCCAAAGCAGGTTCTGAGCCATGGATTTGATTGCCGATAGTTTATTTGGGAGGTGATCCCAGGACACAGAGTGAGAGAGTGAGGAAAAGAGAAGAGAAAGAGAGGAAAGCCGATGAAACATGCAATAATGAGTAGGTCACCTCTGAAGGCGACTGGGACCCAGTCCTCCGTGGGTCCACTTTGGGGAACATGCTACACACGTAAGAATTATTCCACTGACTGTGAGGCCACCCCTCCATGACTGAGTCACTCCTGAGACATCCACACCCCGGCCCTTCTATATGCCCGTGTGGCTCTGCCCGTGGCCAGAGAAGCTCTTGGGCAGAGGGAATGGCGGGCGCTTGAGGCAGGAAGGAGACCATGGGCCTGTGCAGGACCCACCCGGCAAACCTGCAGGTGACACGAGGGTCAAGAGCGTAGCAGAGGGCCTCGCACCCCTGCCACAGCACCTCCCAGGAACGCTCTCACGAGCCCAACGAGGCAGGTGCCGTTATTGTGCTCATTTTATATGGAGACTCAGCAAAATGAAAGAATGTACTCCAGGTCTGAATTCAGACAGCAGGATAGAGCCATGGTCTTAGGTTTGATGCCACACTGCCTCCTGCCTGCAGACCCCCAGACAGCGATCTCTGGCTCACCACACTTCTGAAGTCTGGTATCCGTGCATTGCTGGTATGTTTGGGGAGGACTCAGAGCGGGTAATAACAGTAGCTCTGCAGCAGGAGCGGTTTTTCCAGGAATGTTTGCTATAACCAGTGAGTCATTTGGGAGGCACACTTACAGCGGGAAACAATGGTCTGCATCCCTTTTCCGGTACTTACTAGCTGTATGGCCTTGGCCAGCTAGCTCCATCTCCCTGCGCTTCCGTTTTCTCATCTGCAAAATGGAAATGACGATGGTGTTTGCCCCTCAGGGCCATTGCAGGGACAAAATGAGATCATGAAGATAGAGTTGTCAGCCCTGTGCCTGGTACGCAGTTGGCCAGCGATAATTTCTTCATTCCTCGCCCCTCATTTATTCATTGCCGACAGCAATGATGGGGATTGCTGGACAGGTGTGCCTGCAGGTATGCTTGTGGTGACAGATCCAACAGGCCATAATTGAGAGTCGCCTGTGATGTGTGTGTGTCATTTGCTGCACTCAATCCCATCCCCGCCCACACGGGCTCTCAAGTGATGGTGAAGAATCCACTGAAACACATTATAAGCCTTGATTGCAAAGAAAACGTGATTTTCCTGAAGTGGCTCTTCCGCGACTGGAAGCAGCCAGGCCCAGTGGCAGGGAGATAAGCAGAGCGGCGGAGAAACTCCTGGAACTCGGCACTCAGAGTCCTCAGCACAAAGCGCCCTCCTTCCCCAGCAAGCCTGATTGACAAGGCCCAACAAAACCCACGGAGAACCCATCCAGGGAGCCCAGCCCGCAGAGCTGCCTTGGAAATGGACGATAAATGGCGCCTTTCTATTTGTGAGCGCTTTCCATTACAGGCATAATGCTCCCATTCTCTCCCCAGTTTGTATATAAACATCACAAAATAGGATTATTTTAAAAGACCTTGGGACACAATGCTGCCGTGAGAGCGGCTGCCGTGAGAGCGGCTGGATGTGCTTGCTCGCCTCCTTCCGGAGCCCTCGGCAGCCGGTCACTCCAGGCAGAGAAAGGACCTGCTCAGAAGCCGTCCAGCCCCGGAGCCCAGCGGGGCAGCTTCTGAGTCACCGGCCACTTGTGGTCACGTGGCCAGACTTGTGATGGGCGATTTGGGGACACGTGGCCCCTTGAACCATAATAAGGATTTGCATTTTCGGGAAGATGCGTTTCCAAAGCCCTGGTCACTGGCTGTAAGCTCGTTTGATCCGCACACACTTGAGTTAGTCGTTAGTCCCTGGAGTTAAAAGCCTTAACCGCCCCCAGAACCGGCAGAGAAGCTCAGAGCTGGGTTCTCCGACCTCATTCCCCTGTCCCCCGGTCCCTGATGAGCGACACCCCCTCGGGACGGGTGCTATGACCTCCAGACTCAGAGTCACTGTTACCAGCCCAGAGCAGGACTTCCAGAAAGTTCCTTCCAATCTTTGGGCCTCCATTTCTGTGTGTGTTTCTCGGAGTTGAGGCTGCCTCCAGAAAGAGACCTTAAAGATTCAAGTGCAAGTTGTTCATTTGGGAAATGAAGAAAATATGAATAGGAAAGTAGGGAAGACAAATACTATATTTTATCTATTTCATTATGACAAATTGACCCCAAAACTTAGCAGCTTAAAAATAACAAACATTTATGATCTTACAGTGCCTAGGCATCAGAAATCCAGGCACCGCGTAGCTGGGTGCCTCAGGCCTGGGCTGGGAAGGGCTCCCACAGTTGCTAGCCCACGGGTGCTGTACTATCTCGAGTGGGTTTCCCCAAAATCTCCCACCCCTTGGAAACAATCCTTTTATTAAACTCTCCTTAGTTAAACATACCTTATGGAAGACTGAGGAGATGACAGCTCCTTAGATCTAACACATCTCCCAGTCACTCTCTGTTCATAAAGCAAAGATTCTTCAAAGATTTTTTTTTTTTTTTGCTATTCCTGTCTTTTCTCTTCACTTCAGAGCCTCAGAATTTTAAGTTCTGGTTCTCTTAGCTCATCCCTCACCTTCCTTTCCAGTCACAAAAAGAGCTAGCTCTATTTTCCACACTCTCTGCTCTACACTCTCCACATTCTGGATCTTGATGATCCAAATTTTTTGTGGTTTAGTGTGTTGTGTGTTTTGTTTTGTTTTGTTCATTTATAATTTTTAGAAAGGAGGGGCACTATCTTTATTGCTTAAGGAAATGCCTATCATCAGTTCATTCTAAGTGCTTACAGAATGAAATCAAACATGCAGTCTTGGCTGAATAAACTGGGCAAGGAAGAAAGAAAAAGTTAAGGTATGTCCACCCACTTGAGTCAAAGTTCAGGAGCCAGGGGGTTCCTTGGCAATCAATGCCCTGGGAAGGGAACCTGGCAAAGCAAACACATTTTACTCTCAGTGTTTCTTGGATGTCAACTAATTATCTACCAGTGCATGGGAACGGGCTTATCATCAAGTGACCGTGGTCTCAAGCAGAAGTGCTATTAAAAATATTAAATAGCAAATGCAGCCTGGGCAGGAGCAATCAGAGCAGACGCCAGGAGGCTTGCTGCACTGGAGGAACCAGCTGAATATCAACCTTGGGTCTGGGTCACGTGCGTCCGACAGTCCCCAGCTCCCCATGAACTTTGCTGCTGGGCAATTTCTCTTCTCCACAGGAAAGCAATCTGTTAGCATCTTTGCGAAACACTTCGTGATCTGTGGGGAATTGTTTTTCCACAACCGAGGAGTAGTCTCTTGTTTCCTTCTTAGTTCTAAGTAAATTGGGTTATTTAGCCCAACATGATTTACTCTGCAGATACACTGTCACAGCATCAAGGTTAATAATTCATTAGCGAATCTGCCTGAAATCTCTAACCTTGTATTTGCTACAATTCTAACGTGATTATGGAGCCCTCTCTCTCCTCCCCCTCCCCTTACCAGCCCTGCTTTGCGTGGAAAATTTCCTTATGAATGAAGCTTTGAATCTCTAGGCCCAGGTCAAAAGGCCTGGGCTGATTCCCAGCAGCTAAAAATGATAGCACCCTTTACCCATCTCAAGGCAGAGGGTAAGTGACTTGGGCTTTCATGATCTATTTTGAAAGGCTAAGTATAATCTATATTCTTTTTAAAAAATATATTTTCTTATTGATTTCAGAGAGAAAGGGAAAGGGAAAGAGAAATAGAAACATCAATGATGAGGATCATCAATTGGCTGCCTCCTGTACACCTCACACTGGGGATTAAGCCCGAAACCTGGGCATGCGCCTTGACTGGGAATTGAACCATGACTTCCTGGTTCATAGGCCGACGCTCAACCAGCTGGGAATAATCTATATTCTATCTAGCAAAACTTGATATGGCACTTATATGTCTAATATTATTCAAAATGCATTTCAAATATTAACTCACTTAAACTTCATCACACCCTTATGAGACAGGTCATCTTATTATCCCCAATTTGTAGATGAGGTGCTGAGGATCAGACTTAAGTGACTTGCTCAAGGTCACACAGCTAGTATTGTAGAAGAGGTAGAATTTGAACCTGGCCTGATTCCGAGTCTCTATTCTGTACCACTGATCTATATGTCTGTTTTTATGCCAGTACCATGCTGCTTGATTACTACAGCCTTGTAGTATAGTTTGATATCAGGTAGCATGATTCCTCCAACTTTGTTCTTCTTTCTTAAGATTACTGTGGCTATTTGGACTCTTGTGATTCCATATAAATTTTTGGAATATTTGTTCTAGTTCTATAAAGTACACCATCGGTATCTTGATAGAAATTGTGTTGAATCTGTAGATTGCTTTGGGTATTATGATATTTTAATGATGTTAATTCTTCCTATTCATGAACATGGTATATGCTTCCACTTATTTGTATCTTCTTCAATTACTTTCTTCGGTGTCTTATAATTCTAAGTACAAGTCTTTTACATCCTTGGTTATATTTATTCCTAGGTGTGTGATTTTTTTATGCAATTGTAAATGGGACTGTTTTCTTAGTTTCCCTTTCTGATAGTTCATTTTTGGCATATAAAAATGCAACTGATTCTTGGATATTTATTTTGTATCCTGCTACTTTACTGAATTTATCAGTTCTAGCAGTTTTTTGATAGAATCTTTAGAGTTCTCTATACACAGTATCATGCCATCTGTAAAGAATACTTCTCCTCTTTCAGTTCTGATTTTCTTTGTTTGGGTCCTCTCTCTTTTTTCCTTGATCAGTTTGGTTAAGATTTGTTAATCTTGTTTATATTTTTGAAGAACTAGCTCGTTTCACTGATCTTCTGTATTTTTTTTTTAGATTCTATTTTTTTCATTCCTGCTCTAATCTTTTTTATTTCCTTTTTTCTACTCAATCTGGGCTTTGTTTGTTGTTCTTTTTTATTGTTGTTGCTCCTGTAAATGTATAGATTGTTTATTGAGTTTTTTGTTGTTTCTTGAGGTAGGCCTGTAATGCTATGAATTTCCCTCTGAGGGCTGCTTTTATTGCATCTCGTAGATTTGGAGATGTTGTGTTATCATTTTCATTTATTTCAAGGTATCTTTTGATTTCTTCCTTGATCTCATTGTTAACCCTTTCATTGTTTGGTAACATGTTATTTAGCTTCTATGTCTCTGTGTGTTATCAGGTTTTTTCTTGTGATTATGGTCAGAGAAGATGCTTAAGATGATTTCAGTCTTCTTAAATTTATAGAGACTTGTTTTGTGTCCTAACATGTGGTCTATTCTAGAAAATGTTCCATGTGCACTCGAAAAGAATGTATATTCTGCTGCTTTGGAGTAAAATAGTCTGAAGATATTAATTAAATATCTTCTGATTGAGTGTGTCATTTAAGGCTGCTGTTTCCTTGTTGATTTTCTGCCTGGAAGATCTATCATTGGTGTCAATGGGGTGTTAAAATCCCCTACTATGACTGTATTACTGTCAATCTTTCCCTTTATGTCCATCAAAATTTGCTTTATATATTTAGTTGCTCCTATATTGGATGCATGAATGTTAACAAGGGTTATTCCTCTTGTTGGATTGCTCCCTTTATCATTATGTAATGTTCTTCCTTCTTTGTCTCTTACTATCGCCTTTGTTTTAAAGTCTATTTTGTCTGATATAAGTTTTGCTCACCCAGTTTTTTTTTCCATTTCTATTTGCATGAAATATCTTTTCCCATCCCTTTACTTTTAGTCTGTATGTATCTTTTGTTCTGAGGTGGGTCTCTTATATATTGGTATTGGGTGTGTGTTTTTTTATCCATTCAGCTACCCCTATGTCTTTTGATTGGAACATTTAAGCCATTTACATTTAACATAATTATTGATAGGTACATTATTGCCATTTTGTTCTTTTAACTATGTTCCTCTGTTGTTGTTGCTTTTCTTCTTCTTCATAAAGAAGACTCTTTAACATATCCTGTAACACTAGTTTGGTGGTAATAAACTGCCTTTCTTGTCTGGGAAGCTCTTATTTCTCCTTCTATGTATTTTATTTTATTGGCATGTTCTTCAATTTTAAATGAAAACCTTGCTGGCAAAAGTAGCCTTGGTTGTAGGTCCTTGCCTTTCATCACTTTGAATATTTCATGCCAATACCTTCTGGCCTGAAATATTTCTGTTGAAAAATCAACTGACAGTCTTGTGGGAGCTCCCTTGTAGGTAACTAATTGTCTTTCTCTGGCTGCTCTTAAGATTCTCTCTCTGTCTTTAACCTTTGCAATTTTAATTTTGATATGTCTTAGTATGGGCCTCTTTGGGTTCATCTCATTTGGGCAGAGTCTGTACTTTCTTAACCACTACATTATACTCACAAATGTGATGATTTTACAATTCATGTGATCACTCACAAATGAAATAGCGTATAGTTGATGGACGCAGGAAGCACCAATATTGAATGAGCACCTACAATATAGCAGGCTTTGATCCAAGAGTTTTAATATGCCTTCTTATTACCTCTCAACAGTCTTAAGAGGCAGACACTCTAATGTCTAGTTTACAAGTAAATTAATTGAGACTAAACGCATAAAACAGAATAGGAATCCTAGTACGATGACTAGCATATGGCGGCCACTCAACAAATATTAATCCGATTCATTAATTAATGTCTAAACATTGACTCAGAGTCGCAGCTAGTTTTCAGTTGAGTCTAAATTTGAACTCAGGCCTCTCTGATTTTCCTGAAAACTGATCAGGATGTATGTCCCTAATTAGAAGGGTATGGACAATAGCTCACTTTTATAAAAGTACAAATATAAACATACATACATTAAACGAGGCGCCGAAGATGGCGACATAGGTAAACACCGGAGGCTGCCGCCGTGGACAACCACTTCAAAAATACAACTAAAAGTCGGAGCGGACATCACCCAGACACCGGAAGGCTGGCTGAGGAGAGTCTCTTCAACTAGAAGCAAAAACAACAGCATTCCGACGCTCAGCGGAGGCGCAGTGTGGAAAATTTAAAGGTACGGCGGTGCGGTGCAGTGCGGTGGTGAGGGTGCGCGCGCAAAGCGGGCTGGCGGCTGAGGACGCGATTGTCGTTTTCAATCAGGAGCGAGTCTCAGACTCTGGGCTACAGATCCGGGCGAGTCTCTAGGGACCCAGACTCAAACGGGAGAAGCGGGACTGTCTGGCTACGGCCCCTCCGAGGTTTGCAGCGATTGCTGGGACAGAGAGGCAGAGCCCCTGGGGACGGACTGAGAGCGGCCATAGCTGCTCCCTCCCCCCGCCCTGTTGAGCCCGCCCCGCCCAAACCCTGCGCACAGCCATTTGCCGATCACCTCAGGCAAGGGCTGGACTAGCGCCTCCCCAGAGGACTGAAGTTTTCCCACAGCTGATTTCCACAGCCAGTCGGCCTGGTGGTCAAATCCCTCTAGTGTTAACTACAACAATTAAGGCTTGGCTAGAACAAGACTGCGCACAGAGACCACAAGGGGGTGCACCAAGAAAGCATAAAAGATGCGGAGACAAAAAAAATGACAGAAATGGAGGATATGGAGCTAAGAATCGCAATTTTGAGGGCTTGCCATAAATTTGTGCAGAGCCTCACGAAAACTAATGAGACCCTCGATGCTACGATAAAGAAATTAGAAAGTAAGCATACACGGACTGAAATAAAGAATATTATACCCAATAGCAGACCAGAGGAGCACAAGAATCAAACCAAAGATTCGACAAAAAACACCCAACTGGAAAAGCAAAATGAAAAAAGAATCCGAAAGTGTGAAGATAGTGTAAGGAGCTCTGGGACAGCTTTAAGCGGACTAATATCAGAGTCATTGGAGTGCCAGAAGATGAGAGACAGCAAGATATTGAAAACCTATTTCAAGAAATAATGGCAGAAAACTTCCCCCAACTGGTGGAAAATATAACCCATGAGCTAGCACCTGATAATGGACAGACCAGCAGACACAAATAGTGCTGAGGGGAATTCTCTTTCGTATACAGAGTGCAGGCTGGCATTGTT
>NW_005871064.1:14942321-14985509 GCF_000147115.1 Myotis lucifugus
TAATCCAATTTTACAGTAAATCTAATGTATCATTTTTTCTCTTTCTGGATTTACTATCTATTTCATTAATATTTTGGTATATTCTGCCCTAATAATACATTACCTTCATCATTTCATCCTTATAATATATATTAGATTTTGGACATTGAATCCTACCTCTCATCTTTATTATTTTGTCAAAAATTCCTTGATCATTTTCCCCTATTTATCATTCCACATGAGTTTTTGAATAATTTTGTCAAGTTACACAATAAATTCCTAAGGGCATTGGGTTGAAATTGCATTCAATTTGTGGACTAATTTGGGGAAAATTGTTTTCTTTACAATATTAAGTCTTTCCCATCCAAAACCACAATATGCCTCTTCATTTATTTAAATTGGCTTTCATATGCCTCTATGAGGTTTTACCATTTACTTCATGCAGGTACTGTACCTTCTGGATATGGAAATTCATAGGATTTTTATTTTCTGGGATATTTTCTTAACCAGGCACCTTACTAAATTCTCTTATTAGTTCTAAATTTTTAGTTTATTTTTTTTTACCAATTATTTAATGAGCACCTACCACATGCCAGGCACTGCTATAAAAAATGGGGAGTTAATTCTGGTCCTCACAGAGCTTAAATTCTAGCAGGTCAGCAGACAAATAACAGAGAAACATATAAATATTTACAAAGAGTACTTTATAATAGGGCACTATTAAATGTTCTTTATAACACTAGAGCAACATAAGACAATACAACCTGAAATGGTGGGGCATTATTTTAGATATGGCAGTTGGGAAAGCCTCTCAGACCTGAGTAAAATGGAAGAGTGAGCCAAGAACCCATCTGCGCAAAGAACATTCCAGATGAAGAAAAGAGCCTGTGCAAAGGTCCTGAGGCAGGAATGACTTTGGCAGACTTAAGGCCTGGTAGGGCCAGGGTGACCAGAACAGAGCAAGAGAGTGTTGAGTGATAGGGCATGAGGTCGGTGATGGGGGCCATCTTACCAGGTAAGGAATTTGTATTGTATTCTATATGTGATGAGGAGCATGGAAGCAGGTTTTCTCAGGAAGGAGGTTATGGAAATCTTCCAGGTGAGAGAAGACAGCTGCTGGGACCAGAGCAGGAGTTGTGGAATGATCAGCAGCAGTCAGATTTCTGGTACTTTTTTAAATTAGCACTGGCGGGACAGCTAACAGATTGAATACAGGGAATGAGGAAAGGCAAGAGTAATAGAAATGTACCAAATTACATCAGTGGGAATACATTTTATGTATCTCACTCTTACCCTCCAGGATCCAGACTCAGCCAACACTTTATAACACATGAAGTTTTAGCGAATTTTCTTCGTCATAAAAAAGACAAGATCTGTCTGGTGGATCCTGCTTTTGGCCATAAAATCAATCCACAGACTCCCAGAGATGATCAATAAGCAACTGAATTATGTCAGGCACACTCTGGTGTAATAGAGAGAACACAGGTCTCGGAGACAAGGGCTCTGGGCAAATCTAAGCGCATCACTCAGTGCCCCTGGGCTCCGTCTCCTCATGTGAAATGTAAGATTTTAACAGGAGCCTCACGGGGGTTTATTCCAGTTGGGGCATCCCAGACTCCCCATAACCTGCACTAGCAAGGGGGCCTGAGTCAAGGACAACTAGAATGGACAAGCAGGAGAGCGGAGCCCGGTTCCTATTGTTGGCCAACGACACTCTGATTCCCCCAAACTGGAACCTTCATCTGTAGAAGAGGAGGTTGGAGGATTGACTGAGATAAGACCTGTGAAATTCTTAGCACCGCCCTGGCACAGGTAAGAGCTCACCGCATGAGCGCTACCATTTTCCTGGTTAACAGAGAGTTAACAGGTACATGCTGACACCCATTTTCAACTCTGTTAGGCTTGTCAACTGAAACTCTACGGGAACACATTATATTTCACTGATGACTCAAGTACCCTTCAGGCGCTGGAAGGAGCCTGAAGGTCATGATTATCATCTCTAATTAGCTTTGTTCTGGATCTATGTGGGAGGGCTGGTTAACCAGAAGTTTCGAGGACATGAGTTCCAGATAGAGAATTGCTGCCTCAATGGATTAAGAACAGATATTGTTCATTTACTGAAGTGCTTGTTAATTGTGAGTAATTACTGGAGGGTGTGCTTTAGCCATCACCTACACTTATAAATAACCATTTGTACCATGACTGCGGGCTATTAAATCACTCCCAGGGCCATTCTGATATCACACCGGAGTGTGGGCCTCACATCCTCTATGTGGATTTTCGTTTGGCCTGACTTCAGAGGCCAGGACAAAAAAGAAAAGCTCCAATGGGGTCTAAGTTAGCCTGAATTAGCCAAGGTTTGAGCAACTAGCATCCATAGTGAAAACTGCTTAAGGAAAAGGTGTTTTTGGAAGCTCCCTCCCTTCCCCCCAAAAGGATTATATGAGAATTAAACCCTGTGATGCCTCACATTCAAAGCAGAGCCCCCGCTGTCTTCAAGGACTTTGGCCTCATCCGTAAGGAGCAGAGTGAGCCGGTGGTTCTGGTGTTTACCAACCTGCCTTCTCCCTGGGGAATGCTCAGAGCGAGTGAATGGTACAGAGATGTGAGCACAGACAGAGAAGGGGCAGCTCAGGCCAACTGTCTCATCAAATGGCAGGTTATACTTGTCCTTCCGTAAAAGTCAGCCCAGTTTACCCCTTGGACCCTCCTCCATGATCCCTGACCGCTGTGGCCACTCTCAGTTCCTCCATCACTTTTGGGCTCTGCCAGAAAGTCCTCCATCAGCTTCCACTCTGAGACATGCTCTTGCTTAACTACGCACGTGCTGTTGTTTGAATGGCATTCCCCAAAAAGATATGAAATACTAATCCCAGGTACCTGGGAATTGTGACCTTACTTGGAAACAGGATCTTTGCAAACATAAGTAGTTAAGATAAGGTCATACTGGATAAGGTGGGCCCTAAATTCAATATGGCTGGTGCCCTTAGAAGAGAAGACACAGGCACGTACACTGGGGGAGAAGCCACATGACAACGGAGACCAGCCAGGACTGCTGGAAACCACAGGAAGCTGGGAAGAGGCCAGGAGGGACCCTCCCCTGGAGGTCCTTGGAGGACCGGTGGAGCGTGGCCCTGCCATTATCTTGATTTCACACGTTCAGCCTCCAGAACTGTGAGTGAATATATTTCTATTGTTTTAAGCTACTCAGAAACACTACGCCATAGTACAGACATCTTCAAACTTCTCGATTCAGCCACCCTGTTTTCAAATAAAAACTTACAAGGGAGCCCAGTAAGATATTGGAAGGATTCTGATTAGTGTGGGAGAGGGAGAGGTGAACAGGAAATCGGGCCCCCTCCTCCCCACCCCCTGCAGCGTGGGAGCTGGGGAGCTGTGGGAGTGAGAAAGGACGCCTGACACCCGCTCGGGCTCCATGAAGCACAGCTTGACGTGAGAAATTAGCAGGAAAGGCATAGCCCAGGCCTCCCCTGGATTTGAAAGCCAGCTCTTCACCCCGCTCCCCCCCCCATTCCCCCCACCACTAGCTGTTCAATCTTTGACAGATAAACTCTCGGAGCTTCAGTCTCTTAATCAGTAAAATGCAGATAAAGCCACCTTCCCCATGTGATCACCACACAGCTGAAAGGAGATACTGCCTGTGTTAGGGGGTGAGTTGCATCCCCCCAATTTCCTATGTTTAACATCTAACCCCCAGCACCTCAGAATGTGACTGTATTTGGAGGAAAAGTCTTTAAAAGTTAATTAAGTTAAAATGTGGTCATTAGAATGGACCCTAGCCCAGTATGACCAGGGTATTTATGAAAAGAGAGTAGACACAGACACACACAGAGGGAAGACGGCCATCTACAAACCAAAAAGAGAGGCCTCAAGGGGAACCAACTCTGTGGACACCATGATCTTGGACTTCTAGTCACCAGAACTGTGAGAAAATAAGTTCCTGCTACTGAAGCTCCACCCTGTGTGGCATCCTGTGCGGGGCGCCCAGCTTACTAATACAGCTGGTATACACAGGGCACATGTTAACCTCTCTCTGTTCTTCCAACCAGACTCTCTACCAAGCGACGTACACTAATCACACTTGACTAGTTAGAGATGCCCCTTCTTTTTCCATGTTAACATCCCTGAAATGGGGATGTATCTGGCAGCCCGGCCCAACTGTCTCATAGAGTGACATGGTGACATGGCTGTGGCTGTGTGTGCCCACGCTTGCTGGCAATTCCTGGTGCACAAAGGCGAGCCCCTCACTTCAGCCAACAAACTACTTATAGACTGTGCTAGTTCACTTTATGTGTCAACTTGACTGGGCTGAGGGATGCCCAGACAGCAGGTCAGATATTCTGGGTGTGCCTGTAGGGGTGTCTCTAGTAGAGGTTAGCATTTCAATCAGCAGACTGTGTAGAGAAGATGGCCCTCACTGACGTAGGTGGGCATCATCCAATCAGCTGAAGGCCTGGATGGAACAAAAAGGTGGAGGAATTTGTTCTTTTCTTGAACAAAGGCAACCATTTTCGCCTGCCCTTGGACATGGGTGCTCCCAGTTCTCCGGCCTTTAGACTCAGGTTGAAACTTATACCATCAGCCCTGATTCTCAGGGTTTTGGACTCAACTGAATTCCTGGGTTTCCAGCTTGCAAACGGCAGACTGTGGGACACTTGACTACGGCCACCGCATGAGCATACAGAGCCATTTGACAAAGGAACATGGGTCTTGGTTGTTGCCTACAAACCTTCCCTTGATAGTTCCTGATAACTTTTAAAAATTCCAGCATCGAAATTTTCAGAATGAGCAGGTTGGGAAACAACTTCTGGGGACTAGAGATGAGAGCACTCTTCCAAGAATCGCTGCATCATGAACCCTCTGGGTAGCACAAAGGACAAGATGATGTGGAAAAATACAGACATCAAGGACTGAGTCAAAAAGGGGTTCAGAGAAACTGAACTTTGAATATAGAAAAGTTTTAGGAATAGGGTCACCAGTGTATTTTGCTTATATTTTCCGTTTAATGCACGCCAATATGTGATATACAATAAAAATCTATGTCTAAATGAATTTAAATGAGCTCTTTCAGTTATCATAGGATAGACATTCTACGTGATAAAAAAGCATGGGATCTAGTTTAGTTGGCAACATTCTTTTCTTTCTTAGTGACGCATAAAATAAAAGGCACTTACGGGTTAGTAGTCAGTGGCTTTGCTTTCATGAAACGAGGTAGTATTTTAATTGCCACAATAATTTTAGGCAGTAGCTATGATTATCCCCATTTTTCAAGTGAAAACCTGAGGCTGAGAGAGGCTAGATTTGCCAGGACAGGAACCCAGCCTTGTACCCCCAGACCCTGAGCACCTGGCTGCAGGCCGACCCTCTCCAGCTCATCTAAGCCGCCCCCACCTAAACCTGCATTCCAATCCTGAGTCCAGCCTCGCAGGAAGGTACTGCCAGGGAGTTAAATTAGTTGTTTTTTATGCATAGATACTGAACTCCTACTCATAAATAAGCTTGCATGCATGGCAGAAGTATCCACTATCATGGTACAAGAGCGAAACCCGCCTGGTGTGCATTTCTAACAGGTGCTGCCCTCACACGTGCATATGTAAATCACAGCCCGGAGGGCCTGGAAGCATGGTGTCCGACTGACAATACTTACAGCCTCAGAAGCCTGCAGTCCACGCGTGCAGAATCCACTAGGAGCGCCGAGTTGCAGACAGTTTGCTGGACGCAGGGCAGCTACTGTGCGGTCATGGAGATTGTGTTTCAGGGGATTAGTGTCGTCCACAGGACACCAGGCATGAAGTGTCCGAGCACACCGGAGCACGCCTCTGCGAGAGGGAGGAGGGAGAGAAAGAAGCCATTCCAGGATGGCACTCAGAGCAGGCATCCACAGACCACTGGAAGGCAGCAAAGCCTGCAGACCAGTGCTTCGCAGCCGACTCACCTGGAAAACTTGCCGAAGCAGACTGCTGGGCTCCACCAACCGATAGCCATTGATGCCAATTCAATGCCAATAGGAATCCCTAAGTTAGGGTGTGGTGAAGAAGAAGACTTTATTCAGAGCAAATCAGTTCAATTGTAATGTAGCACAGCTGTTATACTAGTGTTATGGCTCAATTGTGATGGAACATAGCTGTGGAACAGCAGGGCTGTGAGGGCCTGGGCGGCCTCAGATAGATAGTTCTGCTCAGCTCAGTCCACCAAGAGACCAGCCCGGAAAATGCAGTCTTCAGTGAAAGGTTAAGTGCACTCCCTGAGCCACAAGGGATCTGGCTTATACAGAGAGAAGTCCCAGTCCCTGATTGTTCTATCTCCATGCAAATTCAGACTCCAAATCCTTACAGTTTGATTGGTCCAAAAAAGCACTATCCTGATTGGTCAGAATGGAGCCACTCCGATTGGTTGATGAGGATGCTAATAGACCTACAGCTATTCAGCTCTGATTGGGTGGGGAAAGTCTCAGATCTATTGGCTGAAATATGATTCCAAAAACTCCTTTATAAGGATTAGCTCAGATGGCAGGAATACAGTGCGAGCAGGCAGTTCAGTGCAGGCGGCAGTCAGCTTAAGAGCGGCTTCTACCTGAAGCACAGCTTGCATTTAGAAACGGCAGCTGGGCTGTGTTTAAATTTGAGCCCAGCTAGCCACCAGGAGTCCTTCTTGGTATAGGTATCTTCTTTTCCACCAGGACAACCCCCATAAATCCCGGCTCAGGCTGTCTGGGCTGAGGCCTGACATTCTGCATTTGTTCCAGGAGAGGCGGAAACTGCTAGTCTGTGGGTCATACTTTGAGTATCACTGTGCAGATTATATTTTAAGCAAAGACACAAATATGTTCCCCAGCGTCCTGAAATAATCAACAGCACTCCCAGAAATGCAGAGGGCACACTACCCCAGGTCCAAAGAGCCAGCCCAGGCAGCATAGCAGTCAAGAGCATAGACTCCGAGTCCAGCTGCCTGGGTAACTCTGGGCAAGTTGCTTAATCTTCTGGCCACAGTTTCCTCATCTGTAAAATGGGGTAATAACAGTACCCATTGGACAAGGTTGTTGTGATGACTGAGTTACTGTTCTCTGTTCAGTAATTGTAAAGCTGACGGAAAGGTTGATGGGGGTTTATTATACTATTAGTTTCATGTTCTGTTATAAATTTTTCCATAACAAAAAATTTTTTTAAAAGGCAATAATGATACATGCCCCAACTCAGAGAATAATCAATTCCATTCTTTGTATCCCTCTCAACACCCCCCTCCCAAAAAAGAAGATTGAAAACAGTATCTCTAGAAACAAATGTACTTAAGAGAAGTGGGAACTAATCAACAAAACAGACCCACCGAAGTAACTGCTTGTTTTAAATGCAGTTAATTTTACTTACTTCAAAAATAAAGAATAGGAGTGGTGAGGAAGCTTTGCGAATGGACCAGACCGCTCATTGCCTCTCCCTGCTTCTCTGGTTTCTCTTCATTTCTGCGACTCTCCTCTCCCTCCCTCCCATCGCCTCCTCTTCCTTTCCTTCTCCTTTCTCTCCCTTCCTCAACTTGGATCACAGCGGGCTGGATCCTGGCTCAGCCTCTTGCCAGCCTTAGAGCCTTGGATAAATAATCTCCTGAGCTTTGTCTCCTCGGCTGCAGAAGGCAGGTGCATGTCTGGGTCCCCCGAAAGCGGGCCTGAGACGATGACTGGAGAGGAGACCCGGGGGCAGGAGAGCAAGACTTGGAGGAGGAGAAGCCCATGAAGGGTGTGTTTCCGCGTGGATGCAGAAGACCCAGGGCTCAGCTCTGCAACCGACTCTGAGGAGGGTGCAGGATGCCTTCCAGAATTGTCCCTCCCAGGAAGAAGGTCGGGCATGTATCTCCAAGCTTCCAATCCCTGCTGGCTGGGAGGCCCCCAGAGGTGTTAGCTCCCCACACTCAGAGCTGCACCTGCATGTGGACTGAGTGATTCTACAGCTGAGACAGGAGAATGGGCGGCAAAGGGATGTGACCTAGGCACCAAAGTGCTGCAGCCTTTATCAATTGCAAGAGAACAAGAATGACATGAACTAAGGCATGTGACGCAGCTGACCCATGGAGGCCCCCTTCCTTCTCCCTCTCACCCTGCTAGACTGGGAGCCCGGACCCTCTGCCCTCACTCCCACCTTCCCCTGACTCTGAGCTCATGGGAGCCACTCAGTAAAGATTTCCCTCTCCGATGTTGTAAGGTTTCAAAAGGTCTTTTCTCCTAAGAAAACCTTGGGCCATTCATTTTTTCATTCTTTCATCCATTCAACAGTATGTGGTACTCCAACCAGATGCCCGGTGCTGGCCTGGGTTAACACATCTGTAAGGTGTTAAACTACTCAACTATGGGGACTTGTTTGTTATAGCAGCAAGCATAATCCAAGCTAACCTTCCCTGCCCATGAAGACCTCCCTGACTCATAGGAGAGAGGAGACATGTCCCCAAGCATCCTAGCAAAGGGATGGTTTACACGAATGGCAGACACTAGAGGACAATTTCTCGCGGAGACACCTGGCAGTTCCGCCATGCTGCACAACAGCAGGAGGCGCCAGCACTCCCTGGGCGTGTCTGACCTGTGCCTCTGGTGTCAGGGCAGGATTCCCAGAGGAGCAGGCATCATTGCTGCCCCTCCAAAGGGTGAGTAAGGAACAAACATGGCAGCCGGATGAAACGAAAGGAACAAAGCTACAGTGGGTGGAAAATCAGAGGTGTGTGTGGAGCAGCAAGAGCCACCAGCATTTCCTGAACAGGGACTAGAGGTCAGACCTTGTGCTAAGCCCTTCACATATATCAGCTTACTTGATCCCACAACACCCTCATGGAAGGTACTTTTATTATCTCATTTGCAGTAATTTGCCCAAGTGCCGGAGTTAGGAAGTGGCAGAGCCAGGATGGGAATTCAGACACCTGGCTCCAGAGCCTGGGTGCTTGACGCCGCCCAGGAACCTCGTTCATGATCCCTAATGCTGTCACAGTGCTTTGCAGTTCACAAAACTCCTTTTGGACTCCTTATCTGTTTTTGTCATGGCAACAGCAGCTGTTCCCATTTTACAGATGAGGGAACAGTACTAAAGGTCTTGCTCAAGGTCACCTAGACTAAATGGAGAGGCGGAGGCAGGCGGAGGCTGGAGCCCAGATGCAGGATGCCGCAGCGCAGCGAGGAGTCTGCAGGGCAGCCTCTCTCCTCCTCGCTCTGCACCAGAGGTGAGGCGTCTATATTTAGATCCTTACCAGGAGCTGCTAAGAGAATGTCCTCGGGCTATGAATTTAGCCTTACACACTCACTGCGGATTCAGGAGAAGGCTAGGAATAAACCGGTGAAAGAAGGTCCTTAATTCCAAACAGAATTGGCACTGATCAAACACAGCCCGAGCACTAACGGAGGTCACAGGAGGGAAACCGATTTATCTCAAATCCTGTGGACTCAGTGTCTCACTGAGTCCTTATCTCCTCGGTCCAATGCCACAGGCTGTTGGGCTGGAAACAGCTCAAACCCATTTAGACCATTTCAGGGGCTGAGTTGTATCAGGGACAACTATTTGTGGGCAGAGCAAAGACATGATCCCACTCCCAGCTGCGCTCACCAAGGCCTCTCTCTGGTGGAGTGTCTGCTGGGCCCCTGTGGCAGGGCTGGCCTGCTGTTCATCAAAATGCAGGCCCCTAACCTAGCTGGTTTGGCTCAGTGGTGAGAGTGTCTGCCGTGGACTGACGGGTCCTGAGTTCAATTCCAGTCAAGGGCACATACCTTGGTTACAGGTTCCATCCCCACCCCAGTTGAGGCACATGCAGGAGGCAATCAATAGATGTATCTCTCTCACATCAATGTTTCTCTCTCTGTGTCTCTCACCTCCCTTTCTACTCTCCCTAAAAATCAATGAAAAAATATCCTCAGGTGAAGATTAACACACACACACAAAAGCATGCCCCCCTTCTGTGATATAGGGTTCTGAGGAGCACAGCCCAGCCAAGAACTACATTTTCCAGCTACCCTTGTATTTAGGTGAGGTCATGTGACCAGTTCTCACCAATCAAATATGAGTAGAAGTGATTTGGAGCTCTAGTGGGCAATAAAGAAGTGAATGTGCTTTCTCCACATTCTCCCTCTTCTTCTGCCTGGATGCAGACCCTGGAGAATGGGGGTCGGGGGGTCATAAGATAGAAGGAACCTGGGTTTCCATAAGGAGAAAAAAATATATATTAGGTTACCAAAATGATGAAGGTTATTGGTTATAGCAGCAAGAATATCTTGAACAAATATATCTCTTTCTGACCCCTGGCACCTTCAGCTCCCCATGGAGAAAGAGTTGAAATCCCACTGGCTCTCTGAGGAGAGCTGTAATCTTCAATTTCTCCTTGTTGTGTGCTGGCCTGACACTCACGGGTAGATTCCTGCCTCAGTTTCCCTCAAGAGAACCACAGATTCATCTCAAAACAGGACTGACTCTGATCCCAATCCATTTGGGACTGCTTAGTCAGTTTTGGTCAACATCCCCCCATCCCAGCTCTGGATTGAGAGCTGTTCAAAGTGCACTGGGAACTCAAATGTCACAGGCAATGCCCACCTACCCTCCACCTCATGTGACCACTGCCCAGCAACCCTGCTACTGAATCTACCTCTGGAATGGGTCCCTTTGGTGTTTACTGGCACTGGCTGGGTTTGAGCCCACGTCTCCAGCCTGCCTGGTGGCTTGATTCCAGACCCTTGAGGGAAGGACGGTATGAGAGGCAGAGTGCAGAAGAACCTCAAACCAAACCCATACTTTTCAGGTGAAATTCTGTACTCCCTTGTTAGTCCATGGGACCTTCTATGAGCTGAACTTGCTCATTCTCACCCCATCCACCCCTCCCAACTGCCTCTTCCTGTTCACCTAACCCACTTCTGCTCCCCCAAATGTATGGCACCATTTAGAACCCTACAGCGGTGCCTGTGCTGTTCCCTCCATCCAGAACACCCTTCTGCACTTCCCCTCTGTGGGCCTTGATTTCTCCATCTGCGGGTTGAGAGGGTTGGATTGAGGTGATTATTGAAGGCCCTCAGGCTCTGCTACTCAACATTTCTTTAAAAAAAAACAGCAAAAAACCCACACACACAGAATGCCCTTCTGACTTAAAACGAGTTCAGAAAAGCCCAGCAGGGGATCATGCTGTTTTTTTTGTTTTGTTTTGTTTTGTTTTGCCTATTCAGTATTCCTTCCTCTTCTAGAAATAGAAACCTGTTATGAGGAACCTTAGGTTTATTTAGAGCTGAGGTTCTCAACCTGTGGGTCGCGACCCCTTTGGTGGTCGAACGACCCTTTCACAGGGGTCGCCTAAGACCATCCTGCATATCAGATATTTACATTATGATTCATAACAGTAGCAACATTACAGTTATGAAGTAGCAACGAAAATAATTTTATGGTTGTGTCACAACATGAGGAACTGTATTTAAAGGGCCAGAAGGTTGAGAACCACTGATTTAGAGTTAACCCTACCACCATCCCCAACAGCGGTGTGAGCATGAAACTGTTGGGCTAATCTAAGAAACTTAATATTTGGACACCAGGAGAGATCAGGCCTCTTTTCTATATGAGCTGCAAGGGTGTCACAAGCTTGTGGCCTTCAGTGATCTCCTAGGCCCCACTCTATTTGAGAACGGAGCCAAGAAGCAGGCCTCAGAAAAGGGGTCGGAGATGAACACTGGAGTCCTGCTGGAGCCCTTGATGTGGATAATGTTTTTGCCTCACCCAGATACCCTCTCCCAGGCCGAGGCACTTCTCTGTAAGTGTTGGCTAGAGCTGTTGATTGTTAAGAGCTCACGCTTGAACTCTTCTTTAGAGCACTGCCCTTGCTCAAAGCGATTCCAATGAAGTCATGGCCCCCATTCCAGAAGCAGCCCACAGCCAATGTCTGACTAATGAGGGAGTACAAATGGCCAGGCTTTTTGCCTTAGAGTAGGACAGCTCTATATTATTCATACTCCAGAGCTCCCAGTGGGGTCAGGCTGATGCTAGGCTCTAGGTGAAAACACATTCTTCATCGGCTCCTTCTGCATTATCTTACAGATTCATTCACTCCCTTGCAGTTCCTTCGGAGAGCACTCCCTCAATAAATCACTTGCACGAGAATCCCCATTTGTAGGCTCTGCTTCCAGAGAATCTAACCTAAGATGCACCTAGATCGAGCCATACCTGAAGCCACCAGACCCATGGACTTCCTAGCCCCCAAGAGCCCATAAATTCTCTTTTTTGTTTAAACTGGTTGGAATTGAGTTTCTGACCAGTACAGTTGACCTTGGAGACCTCTTACTTTAGAGAATAATAAACATTCCTGTGGTACTCCTTTTCCCAATCTCACCTTCATCATCAACCCAGAGTAAGGTAAGCCTACAGCCTGCTGGCTCCCTGGAGAGCCATGTATCCAGCCCATGCAAGCAGACACCCCCCACATGCAACAACCTCGTGCTACAAACAGAAACGGTCACACCTCCCCACACATCTCGGGAGCTTTATTTAGTGTGATTCTAAAAAGGATTGCCAGATTGGGCCAGATTTCAACTGCAATAAAAAGGACCAACTGGTTAGTCTCTCTTTGGTCTGTGCTGAATACAAATAATGTTTGTATTTGTAATAAATGTTTAAAGAAAAACGGCTTCAGTTCTCGGCTTTAGAGAGTTGCATGCCTTTCAAGGATTCCTGCATCTGTCTGTTGTAATGCAGACATTGTTGACTATTAGAATTTGCCCTGAAATCCTCCAAGATGTTGGCACTGTATAGTATTAGAAAATTACAGTGTTCTGCTGTGTCACTACACACATACACACAAAAAAGATTAAACACAAAGCAGGGTTTAATAAATAAAGTTGAAGGTTGCTGAGCAGAACAAGGAATCCCACACTTCATTCCTATGGCCAGTGCCTTGAAAAGTCTGAATGAATTACATACACCCCAAACTCCAGACCTTCCCATCCCCAGCATTTTCTGTCCTTGTCTCTTCAAGATGCACTGTTACCAGTGACTTGGGTTTTAATGTGTGTTGTAGATTTCAGTCGACATTAGGTATAAACTTCAGGCTTCTCATTCAATCAACGTATGTGCGTTAAAGCTACAGTTTATTGGGACTATCTCAGCAAATTCTATAAAGTAGTTAAATCATTATTATCATTCCCATTTTACAAAAGTAGTAGAGCTGAGTTCGAACAGAGGCCTCTCTGCATCCAAAAGCCTATGTTGATGAAGCTATACTGCCTCGCGTGTCAGAGAATATAATGTGGATTTATCCTTTCTTTTCCTTAAAAGTTGGGTAACTTTGTATGGGCACTGTGGGTGAAGCTGACCTTTGCAATAAAGAGATCTAAGATGAACCTTTTGAAGTCACGGTGACCACGTGTCTCCGGGGCTCAAATCCGCTTCACTGTGTTCCCAGGCAGGATACATGCTCAGGGTCTCCTGCCGCCCTTTGGCATCCCTCTCTAAGCCTCCATGTTCTCATTTGCAAAATGCAGGTCATCATACCTCCTCAAGTATCTGTTTGAGAGTTAGACAACATCGTGGAACTGCAAGATCTTACCACAGAGTCTGGAGTGTAAAAGCTGCTCAGATACGTTTGGTTTTTAATCTGAATGGGTCCAACATGTTCATTGTACAGATGAGAACACTGAGGCCCAGAAAGGGGGAGGGACTTGCCAAGATCACACAGAGAGTCTGGCTAGAAGCTCTGCTGTCTCTGCGCCCAAGGCTTCCTCTCCTTTGCCTTATGCCCTCCATCCGGAATCTGGGGCCGAGCGCTCTGTCTCCACTGGGCCGCACTACGGGGTGTGACCGCCTCCCTGGGAAGGTGGCGCATGCGCAGACCTTCTGCAGCCAGCCTGCAGCTGAGGAAGATGAGCCAGCAGAACGGGCCAGTGAGCAAGGGGCAGGGATCTCCACTGGCAAGAATCTCCCTGCCTTCTTTCTTCTGGGATAGAGGCTCCAACTGTCTCTAGCCATGTAACCAGTCTTACCTGCCCCCTCCAACCTGAGCTGAGGGCAGGCACCTGGAAAGGGCAGGGGAGACAGGGGCAGAGTAACCCTCACTTGTGGCATGGGGGAGAAGGTGGCAGGCTGGCTCCTCCGAGGGACAGGACCAGTCAACAGAAACCAAACAGGCCACTTCAGCCAAAGCCCCTTATGTCCCATGAGACATACAGCACTCCCCTTCCTCTCACACATCATTTTTTTAAATTTATTTTTTATTGATTTCAGAGAGGAAGGGAGAGGGAGAGAGAGATGGGACATTAATGATGAGAGAGAATCACAGATTGACTGCCTCCTGCACACCCCACACTGCGGATCAAGCCCGCAACCCGGGCATGTGCCCTGACGGGGAGTGGAACCATGACCTCCTGGTTCATAGGTCGACACTCAACCACTGAGCCACACCGGCTGGACTCACACATCATTGTTTACGTCAGCGTATTCATGGGTCTGAGCCAAGAGAAGCCCAGATACTCCGCCCCTCCTCTGCTGGCAGAGAGAGTGGTGTTCACCAAATACACCAGCCTCCCCCCTCCAGCTCCACGGCCCTCCTGCTGCCTCCCTGCTCAGACCTGACCTCCATCCTGATTAAACTCTCCCTTCCATTTGTGATTGAGCTCAGGGGTGTGAGTTTTGAAGCCCCGTATAAATATGTGCTTTAGAATTAAACTGGTTCAGCAATTCTTGACAACGATTTCTCCGAAATTAAGCCCGGACCATTTGTTTGGCTGGAGCAGACGTCTGAAACACGCATGATGGAAAAGGCAGTGAACTCAGAGCCCAGCCCGGGAGGTGCAGCCTCATAAACACGGCTCCTGGGCAGGCGAGAGGCTCCGCGGGGACGTGCTGCCCCCTGGCCGCGCTCGGGGTTACTGCCAGCCCTGAGCCTGGGATGTCACACCCTCCAAGCGAAACAATCCGGCACAACTCCTGTGGCAGCCCCCCTTCCACCCCCTCCAATCCCCCAGGACCTCCTGGAGCTCTGACAGGTGCAAGTCAATTGTGAAGGGGAGGGGGTGGGGCTGGTTTTTACCTGTGCAGCTGGAGTAGCAGGGAATTAAAAAGGAAGGAAGGGCTGACCCTTGCGACAGCGGGGATGAACCTCGAGAAGGCCACGCTGAATGAAAGGAGTGAACCACAAAAGGCCATCTATGTAGGGATCTGTTTATATGAAATGTCCAGAAGAGGCACATCCCTAGAGACAGAAAGCAGATTGGTGGTTACCAGGGGCTGAGGGGGGGGGGGGGGCGGAGAATGGGGAGTGACTGCTAATGGGTTTCCATTTGAGGTGATAAATATGTTTTGGAACTAGATAGTGGTGATGGTTGTACAATGCTGTGAATGCACTTAATACCACTGAATGTACTTTAAAATGGTTAAAATGATCAAGTTTATGTGTATTTTACAATTTAGAAAAAAAGAGCGCAAAAGAACCTCAACTCTTGTACCTCGCCCTGACTTCCCGCCCACCCCTCAGGAGCCCTGGCCACCTGGTCCCCGTCCTCCTCCTGCCATTTCTGAGGACCCCCAGCCAGGACTCTTTGCTGCCCTGCGGTGTCTGCCAAGCGCCTCTTCTGGTACCAGGCTGGCTGAAGTCGTGCCACCTGCACCTGCCAAGAGCTTCCAGGGCTCCACCTGGTTCTGTGGGGCACCTGGCGTGGGGAGGGGGCAGCACCTGCACAGACAGATCATCTCCTCTCCTTGCAGGAGCTGCTGGCAGGGAAGCCGCCGACTCCTGGAGCTCCAGCCTGTGGGACTGCTGGTCGTCTTAGATCCCCTGCCTTTCCAGAAAGCTCAGGAAGGACCCATGACGGGGCCGGGGGCTGGGGGCTTGCTCGGTAGCAGGCGCTGTGCTAGGCTCAGAAGCTCCTCTCTGGTTTGACCCACCATCTCCAAGCCAGACTTGTGGATCCAGAAAACACTTCCCCAGGGGCTCCTAGAGCCCTGGTGTTGATAGAACCCTGGCAGGCCTGTCCCCGCCACCCCATCCTCCGAACACACTGTATCCCACTTGCTTAGCTCAAGTGTGTCATTTAATCCCCAGGCAGATCCGAAGTACAGATTACTATGTCCATGTCCTTGCTGGTGAAGCAGAGGCTCAGGAGCAAGAGCCAGACAGGAAGTCAGAGCCCGTTTTGTCAACCCTGTCCCCGGACCTGGCTGCCTTCCCCTAACACAGCAGGCGGCAGAGTCAGGGCGAGTGCTGAGCGCGTTGTCCAGCGCCTCTCCCACCTGCCTGGGAGCTCCGAGGGGCAGGCAGCGGGTCTTGGGGCCGAGGCCGAGACAGAGCCCCTCGGGTTGAAGCAGCACTGAGTGTTGGCTCAGTCCCCACTGGACGCCCAGGCTGAGATGACAGAACTGGCCTTGAAAATAACAACTAACCTGAATCTTCACTCAGACCTTGAGATCAATGATGCAGGTTGGGCATCTCACCTGCTTCATATCTCTCTCTCCTTCTTTTTCTTCCTCTTGGGCTTTAGTTCTATATCACACACACTCACACTCTCTCTCTTTCTCTCTCTCTCTCTCTCTCTCTCTCTCTCTCTCTCTCTCTCTCTCTCTCTCTCCTTCCCACAGAATCATTACAGAACAAGACATTTACCTTAATGGTCCCCCATGTGCTCCCCACTCACACCAACCTTGAGCAATCAAACTGTTCTAAAAGGGGCTGAAGAGCTGCTCAAAACCAGGGGATTCAGCCTTAAACTGTTAGGATTAATTTTCTCCCACACTCATTGAATGACAGAATCAGGTTTTAGGAAGAGCTTGCCATGTTGAGGTGGTGGGCCAAATCTGACAATAGAATTCAGAAAAAAATATATGAGCTAAGACTCAGTTCAAAAATCATTCATGTATCAAACGGGTGAACCCAGTCGGCATGGCTCAGTGGTTGAGGGTCAACCGATGAACCAGGAGCTCATAGTCCAATTTCTGATCAGGGTACATGCCTTGGTTGTGGGCTCGATCCCCAGTGTGGGGTGTGCAGGAGGCAGCCAATCAATGATTCTCTCTCACCATTGATGTTTTTAACCTCTCTCTCCCTCTCCCTTCCTCTCTGAAATCAATAAAAATATATTTCAAACGGGTGAGATGTGACACTTAAGTGAATCCATATACCTGTGTCAATACAAGCTGCCCTGGAAAGGACACGTGACCTAGAGAGAGGCCCTTCCTCCAGAGGAGCCCTAGCAGCCGGGGGAAGAGTCCATCAGTCCTGCACGGAGACCTGGGCAGAGCACCCCGCCCACTCCCACCCCCACCTCCGTCCACCTGGCTTTTCTTCATGCTTCTAGAATCCCTGCTAACTCACATTGTTCCCCCATCATGTCCCAGGAGAGTGCTCCCACCTTTAAACTGTTACCTGCTCTATATTTCTCTCTCTGGACCCAGCACACCCAGAACTCAGTTCCGCGTGCACTCGCCGGGCTCCCCTGCTAGGTACGTAGAGACTGAGCCCTAGGTGTGGATTCTGGCCAGGAAGGGCTATGATGCAGAGCCTGAGCAGAGCACGAGGCCCTGAAGGATGGAAGCTTCTGCAGATTCGGGCAGTTTAGGGAGATCTGGGGGTTCATGACTTGGAGGTGCCTCAACTCAGAAGTCCCTGTCCCACGTGTCACGGTCCCATTCTTCCCCAACCAGGGCTCTGATCATGGCACACGGAAGGATTGAGTTGGAAATCTATCTTCTGCTTCTCTCATGATGAAGCCCTGGGCTTGGGCCTCAGCTTACCCACCCCCACCCCCCACCCCCAGGTTTGAGGCAATGAGAGTTCCTTTCCTTGTTACCAAGGAGGGCCTCTGGTTTTTCACACTTTGCTTTTAATTGCCCATGAATCACTCAAAGTCTTTCCTTATCTTTTTCCAATGTGTCAACTGGCTTAGCAATAGCCTGTCCAATTCCCCTGAGTTTATAGATACTGTCTGTCCCCATTTCTCAAATTCCTGACAACTGCGTCACCTGGTCCTTTCCCTTCCTTAGCATACATTTCCAACTCACCCTGGGGGACGTCTTCTTATGTCAGGGCTCTGTGCGCTTCGCCTACCCCCAGGAACGCGAGCCTCACTGCAGCCAGGCAGCAGACGGTCTGGCTCCAAAATCCTGTCTTAGCACCTGCTTTCCCGGACCACGCCTTGTACCCATCACCCCAGTCTGGGAGCCTCGAGGAGCAGGCTCTGAGATGGGGATTAGAATACAGGCTCTAACTCTAATGCCTTCTGTTCTGCTGCCAGACCCTGATATATCAGCCAAGATAATATTAGCTGCTGTGCGATATTTATATGTAGTAGCTCAAGCCCAATATAAATGTATTTCTCTTCACATGAAGATACAAGAGGTGTCTGAGATCAGCAGATAGCTCCCCTCCAAGCGGTGATTCAGGGACCCAGGCTCCTTTTCTCTTAGGGGTAGAACCGTCTTAGCGGGTAGCCTCCTAGAGCTTCATGCTCCCTTGTAGGGCATCAATGCAATGAGTATGGAAGACACAGATGGGAGGCTTTTCTGGGTCTGGGTCTGTCCGGGAAGTGGTACCCATCGCTCCATTCACACTCCAGGGGCTAGAATAAGTTACATAGCCACACCTGACTGCAAGAGGGCTTGGGAAACACAATCTAGCTACGTGCCCAGAAAGAAGCGCAGAGCACCCGGCTGGCAAGGCTCAGTGGTTGAGCGTCAACCTATGAGTCAGAAGGTCACGGTTCCGTTCCCGGTCAGAGCACATTCCTCAGATTGTGGGTTCAATCCCCAGTGTGGGGCCTATAGGAGGCAGCCAATCAATGATTCTCTTACCATTGATGTTTCTATCTCTCTCTCTCTCTCTCTCTCTCCCTTCCTCTCTGAAATCAATAAAAATACATTTTTTTAAAAAACAAGCACAAAGGGCTTGGCCAACAGCCAGACACTGTAACATTCAAAAAGCTGCGACTTCCCACAATGAAACTAGGGTATCACTGGGCATCTCTCTCTGACCTCAACTCAGCCAGTGATGCTCAAGTCACGTGAAGTCCTTGAAGAACTGCTGGTTTAGAATCCCTGCTTCCCTCTTTGCACCCTAGACCAGTGATGGCGAACCTATGACACACGTGTCAGAGGTGACACGCGAACTCATTTTTTTGGTTGATTTTTCTTTGTTAAATGGCATTTAAATATATAAAATAAATATCAAAAATATAAGTCTTTGTTTTACTATGGTTGCAAATATAAAAAAAAATTCTATATGTGACACGGCACCAGAGCTAAGTTAGGGTTTTTCAAAATGCTGACACGCCAAGCTCAAAAGGTTCGCCATCACTGCCCTAGACCTTCCAAAGTCCGCAATCTCCTCTTCAGCTTCCCACCAAAGCCTCCTCTACTCTGCCCATCACATGCCCAAGCAGCATCAACCACAACAGCATAGGTGAGATTTATTCAAGACCCTCAGAGCAGCATCCCTGTCTCCAGGAGGAAACTACAGTCGGTATTTCTTTATTCTTTAGATTCTTACAGGAGCTATGAGAGTTCCTTGCAAATTTTTTCTAAGATTCAAACACTCCAAGGATCGGCAGTGGACAAGTTAATGAGAAATGCAATTGTTGCTGTTAGAAGTAAAGAGCTCATCACTGGTGAAATGTGAAGAAATTACTGCATTTATCCAGGGCTTGTCAGCTTAAATACAGGAAGTTAATGTTGGGGAAACACAAATGATCTTTGAACCAAGTGAATAATGCAGCCACTTCTTCCTGCTATTTTTTATAACTGTTATTAAATTCCATACACATAAGTGTAAATGTCCCCCCCAAAATAATATATTGAGAATACCTTTGGGGGAATGAGTTGTATTTGCATTTTGAAAGAGTTCAATGCCTTTACTTAGATCTACCAATGGAAATGAACAAAGAAATCCAAAATTGGTAAAAAGGAAGACTATCTCCATGTTAGAAAAAGAGGATGGTTCTCTCTACAAGACAAAGTCGCCGTGGCGTGTCTGTGGTGGAGATGGCAGCAGCTGGAGGAGAATGCGGGCCCAGTCCGATTCACAAGAAGGAAAAAGCCTGCCCAGAAAGTAGGGCGGGTAGATCTCTGGCAGCAGAGTCCCTGCCTTCTCCCCAAACCCGGAGAAGAAAAGCTATGAGTGTCAGGGGTTGGAGAAAAAAAAGCAAAAGGTGACATCTGGCAAAAGGCAAAGTTCAACCCCATAAGAGATATGGGGACAGCACAGTGCAGAGGAAGCGCAGCACACAGGAACCAACAGGGCCCCACCCCATGCTGCCTCAGTGCTTACCGTATTTTTCCATGTATAAGACGTTATTTTTTCTAAAATCTGAAAATCAAGGGGCGTCTTATACACAGAAGTCAGCCGAGGCGGGAGCCACGCAGGTGCATAGCTCCCCATACCTTGTCAAACAGCCTTCCTCCAATCAGGAGCCTTGTTGTTACTGACGTCAACTGATGCTATAATTGGAGGTGGAGGTAGGGAGCGCAGATGCAACAGGGACCAGAGCGTTCTGAGCCCATAAAGATGTCAAATAATAAAAAGATAAATACCAATAAGTGTTTGTCTTACTCTGCAAAATTCAAACTGAATGTAATCAGCTATGCAAAAGAGCATGCAAATAAAGCTGCAGAGAGACAATTTGGACCTCCTCCCACTGAGTGTATGATCAGACAGTGGAGAAAACAGGAAGAACAACTCCTTACGATGCCAAAAAAGAAGAAGGCCTTAAGAGGAAAACCAGAAAAATGTTTAAAATATTGATTTCTTAATTTTTGGTTGGAAAAGTGGGGGGGGGGGGAGTCTTATACATGGGGATGTCTTATACACAGAAAAATACGGTACTTACTTCCCCAAGTGCCAGCCTGACTTCCAACTGCCAGCACCTGCACCATTTCCCCTGAGGACACTCTGACACCCAAGCTAGCTCTAGCCTGTGAGTATCAGGCCTAAGGAAGCAGAGTGTAAATATGTCAGCTCCCTCGCCTCTCGGGCAGGGTAACTTTGAGGCACATGCTCTCCACTGGTTACCAGAGTTCCCCGGTGGGAATGAGCACACATGTCCCTGCGGGTAACCTGCTTGATGATGCACCTGTACTGGCCATCTTGCTTCCCTGTCTCACTTCCTGACTCCCCACATCAGGTGGGTCCTGAAATCCCCTCTCAGATAAACTACTTGCACTTAAATTTTTAACCTCAGGTTCTGGGGAATCCCAAACTAAACAGGGAGTTAAACCCAAGCCTCCTGGAGGTGAGTGGTGGGTCAAATAACGTGGGGCCACTGCCACAGTGGGGCCCTGGACTGGGCAGTGGGGCCCGTTGGGAATGAGGACTGCAATCAATGTCAAACTAATAGGAATGGGTCTACCAGGCTGGGGGGCAGCCCTTTCAATCCCTCCACCCGAACACACACATAACTAGACTCTTCTCTCTCTCTCTCTCTCTCTCTCTCTCTCTCTCTCTCTCTCTCTCTCTGGAGAACACTTGAGTGGAGTCTCTTACAGTACAGGGCAGAACCCCTCTAAGTGTTAGGTAAACATAGCTCTCAAAGCATAAGGAACTGAAGCAGAATCGCCTACCCTAGGAGCAGTATCTGCACGTTTTCCTGCACCTACAGGTGCGAATCCTTCAGGCAATCTCTCCTGAGTATGTGCAGTAAGATCCAAAAACACATTGCAGGATGTTAGTGTCGGGGGAACTGGGGAGAAGGATATATAGAGACTCTCTGTAATATCTTTGCACCTTTGCTGTAAATACAATATTATTCCAAAATAAAACGTAAAAACAAGAGAAGACTTTGGAACTTGTACCTATACATTTTCTATTTGATGGGGGGGGGGGGCAATTTTAACAGTATTTTTTTTAAGTGATGAATTGAAAGTGAAAAAAAGTTTTTAAAAGAAACATTTAAAAATCTTTTAAATGGTCACCCTGGCCAACGTGGCTCAGTGGTTGGAGCATCAGCCCATGCACCGAAGGATCACAGGTTCAATTACTGGTCAAGGGCATGTACCTTGGTTGTGGGATTACTCCCTACCCCCACCTACCCCCTCCCCACCCCCCACTGTGATTCGTGAAAGGAGGAGGCAACCAGTCAACCAGTTGAGGTCCGAGGTGTCTCTCTCTCTCTCTCTTCCTCCCTCCCTTCCACCCTCTCTCTCTCCCTCTGAAAAGCAATGGAAAAAATATCCTGGGGTGAGGATTAACAACAACAAAAATGTAACAACTGGTCTTCACCAAAGACAGCCTTGAGAAGCACCGACTTAGACACAAAGTTAGCTATAGTGCATGGCTTTTACTGCTCCTTTCCATCACTTTGTGGTTGAATAATTCTACTTGTCTGAAAGCAAGTATACACAAATGTCCTACGCAAGCTTTCTTACAATAAAAAAATAACCTGAAACATGGAAAATACGACAAGACTAAACAAAATGGACATTGCATCTGAAAGAAAAGCTCTGAAATCAGAAAATGCTTTCAGTAGAAAATGTCTAAACGCAGCAGAGGCCAAACAATGGGTTGCATCCACCTAACCCACAGGCTCACTGGGAAGTTCGGTGTGAGCACTTTCCCCAGACTCAGAGGAAAGGAAGGAAAACATGAATATGATGAGACGGGAGAGGGGAGATGGAGACTGAATCCTGGAGGCTCAGCAAGCTCCCGTGTGGGAATCTAGAAGGAGTGAACAGGACAGAAGAGAAGCAATAATGGTGGAAACAGTAAAAGGAAAGTTCCCTCAACTGCCAGCAGAGGACCAGCTCCCGGGGATGGTAAGTTCTGGCATGAAAAGCTGCAGTGACTGGTGCCTACGACAAGGGCCAAAACTCAGCCCTCCGGCCTTGCCCACGCCCCTTGGCCTCTGCCCAGGTGGACATGGCCGGGAAGAAATACAAAAGGCACTGGCTTGTCTGCAGATGCAACACAACAAGCGAAGCTGTGGAAAAGTCCAAGATTCCTGGCATTGCTCGGGGTGACCTGAGTCCTTGCAGAAATCCGGGACATCTGAGACTGTAAGGAAGTCTGTTGTGCATGTCTGCACAGCTCTGATACATGAACAAAGCGAAGGCAGCCTGGTGGGGGTTTCTTAGGGGTGGGAGGAGGGGTTAGGATCAGGGCCGGGTGCCAGGTTTTCTCACACCCTTCCCGTTTCCCTGCCTTCCAGTGCCTGCCCCACTCCCGCCCCATCACTCCTCCTGTCCATGAAGAAAAGCTGACGTGACTTTGAACTCATCCTGCTATTCCTCAGGCCTATTTGGCTTCCAGATGATGACTTTTTATGGTCAGTGTCTCCCTCTTCTTTCTCTTCATCCCCACCCAAGTCCACGCCTTGGATTATTTAACAATAGCCCATATGGCCTTCATGCTTCAGCCTCTGAAATGCAACAGTCTACTACGGACCAACATTTGGACCAAACCAGGTGTCACAAACTCAGATGCCCACAGATGATATAAATGTGTGAAGCAAGTAGGGTTGGCAATAAGGAGTAGTGAGGACTGTGGTAAACTGGAGAGTAAGTGCTCTGACTGAAGGGAACAGTCACTACTGTTTCCCATGGGGACAATGACTCAAAGAGGCCAGCTCTTGCAGTTGTTTAAGAAAAAAATAACACAGAAATTCAGATTCTTGGTGAAAGCTCCTGGTTTTTAAAAATTGGCAATTAATTAAGTTTTGAAACTCTGAGATTTTTTTTTGTCTGTTTTGGTCTCACATGTACCCATAACACCTAGAACAGTGTTCAAACATTTTCTCGGAAGTTAAATGTTGCAGGGATGCTGACAGACACGTAGACTCCAATTTGCAAATTCTGCATTGAAGAATCTTATTTAGTATTCACACGGTGGAACTGATATTATCGTTCACGCTTCAGAAATGAGGGAACTGAGCTCAGAGAGGATAATAGGTTTGCCCAAAGTCACATAGCCAGTGTCAGTGCTACGGTTTCAATCCAGGTCTCTCTGACCTCACAACACTACACCGTTCAGGAAAGGGGGGCTCCTGTGCTCTGGTCCCACCTCTCTCACCATCACCCTGATGGTTCTTAGAAAAGCCATCCTCAGCACATCACTTCCCACACACCTACCCCGAGCCTTCTCCAGGTTCCCGGAACTGTGAGTGGCCTCCTGCTTGGTCTCCCTGCTTCCAGGGCCACACCCTTCACTGTCATCTCCGGAGTTCTGCCAAATATTAGTCTCTAAAAGTCTTACAAGACTTTCAAGAGAGGGAAAGGCCATGCTCCCAGGCCTAATACTTGAGCTTCTGTCCTATCTAGCCTGACTCACCTCTTGACCCCATCTCCCGCCACTACTGCCCCCAGGTTTCCACAGGCAACCTCTCGCCATCCCAAAAGGCACTGTTTTCATTCCTCTCGCCTGCAATACTTGTACTTCTCTTCCGCGTTGAACTCTTAGTCACCCTTAAGAGACCTGGTGTGAATGATCTACTGAGTGAGGGTATCCCTAGGCCTACCAGGGTCATCCATGGCTTTCTCAGTGGCCTTAGTCCCTTTTATGCTTCCGGGGATATTTTTTCCATTGGAAGGGAGGGAGGGGGAGAAAGAGAAAGAAAAAAAACACATTGATGTGAGAGAGACACATTGACTGGTTGCCTCCTACATGCGCCCTTACAGAGGGGGCGGGGGATCAAACTTGCAACCCAGGTACATGCCCTTGACTGGGAGTCGAACCTTCAACCCTTTGGTGCACGGGCTGACGTTCTAACCACTGAACAGCACTGGCCAGGGCCTCTTAATCCCTTTTATGCCTCCAACAAGGCAGTGAATCTTACCTTATGTGGTAGTCACTCATCTACCTACCTCCTCAAACAGATGGCTCTGTCTTCTTTCATACAACTGTCCCATGCCTGAAAAAGGCCTTTCAACAGGAATTTAACAAATACCTTATAAATGAACAGTGACAGCTTTGCCCTCAGCAGGCACATAGAGAAGAGGCATCAAATATACTTTACAAATTAATCATTTCAATAATCCTACAACTCTGTAATTATCTCCATTTTACCAAAGAGGAAATTGATACTCAGAGAGGTAAATATGCCCAAGATATGGTGGGTACCACGTGGCAGAGCCAGAAGTTCATTAGATCCATGACTGTGAGCTTCCAGGATTCCCACTGTGTTCATGATCCCTCGTTTCCCTTCTGTGGCAGCCCTTCGAATGTTCCCCCGTCTCCTCTTGATCTGGCTCAGCAACCTCAGTTGGGTTAGCTATTCCTGATCTGTGAGAGTCATGACCCACCATCACCTTGAAGATGGTGAAAAGTTCACCATGGTTCATTCTATTGATTTGATTCCCACACTTGACCTTCTCCTCTGTTTCGCCCAAGGCCTGGACAACACTGCTTCCCCAGGCAAATACTGCTGATTTGAATGAGGATCTGAAGAAAGAATGCAACTAGCTCCATGCACTCCCATCCTCCTCACCAAGAAGAAACATACAAAAATGCATATTCTCAGCACTATCTTCTTTAAAAACTGTGACAGGGTTAGCCTATTCTGTACATTTCATAACGTGGAATCATTCAACAGGTGGCCCTTTGTGCCTTTCCAGGGGAGAAGAGGAGGGGGGTAGGGAGTGCCTGCTAACAGATAGAGTGTCTTTGTGGGGAGTGATAAAAACGTTTGGAATTACAGAGTGGTGATGGTTGCACAATCTTGTGATATACTGAAAGCCACTGAAATGTGTCATTTTTATTGTTTAAAATATATATAACATAGAATCTACCAGTTTAAGCATTTTATCCTCACCTGGGGTTATGTTTTTATTGACTTTAGAGAAAGAGGACGGGAGAGGGAGACAGAGAAACATTGATGTGAGAAAGAAATATCGATTGACTGCCTCCCATCCGTGCCCCCACCAGGGACTAAACCTGCAACCTGGGCACGTGCCCTGACTGGGACTCAAACCCTCGACCTTTCGGTGCAGGGATGACGCTGCAACCAGCTGAGCCACACCACCCAGAGCTACCAGTTTAACCACATTCACACTGTTGTGAAACAATCACTCTCCAGAAATGTTTCATCCTCCCCTTCTAGAACTCTGTACTCATAAAATACAAACTTCACATTTCTCCCTCCCCCCAGCCTCTGGCAACCACCGGTCTACTTTCTATCTCTATGAATTTGACTACTCTAGGGACCGCATATACTTTGAATCATACAATATTTGTCCTTTTGGATCTGGCTTAGCTCACTTAGCATAGTGCCTTCAAGGTTCATCTGTGTTGTAGCACGTGTCAGAATTCCCCTTTTTCAGGATGAATAACCTTCCATTGTATGGATATAATACATTTTGTGTGTCCATTCATCTATCGATAGACATTTGGGTTGTTCCCACATTTTAACTATTGTGAATAATGCTGCTATAAATACAAACATGGGTGTACAAATATCTCTTTGAAACCCTGCCTTCAATTCCTTTGGGTGTATACCCAGAAACAGAATTTCTGAATCAAATGATAATTCTATATTTAATTTTTTGAAGACATGCTTCATTTTTTAAATGATCTTTTAAATATTTTTAATATGTTTTTATTGATTTCAGAGAGAGGAAGGGAGAAGGGGAGAGAGATAGAAACATCAAAGCTAAAAGAGAATCATTGATTGCTGCCTCCTGCATGCCCCTTACTGGGGATCGAGCCCGAAATCCAGGCGTGTGCCCTGACTGGGAATTGAACCTTCTGGTTCATGGGTCAACACTCAACCACTGAGCCACACTAGCCAGGCATGGACATGGTTCATTTTTAAGTTTATTCATTCAATGCAGTCATTCAGCACATGGTCTAGGTCAGGGGTCCTCAAACTACAGCCCGGGGGCCACATGCAAATACAAATATTGTATTTGTTCCCGTTTTGTTTTTTTACTTCAAAATAAGATATGTGCAGTGTGCATAGGAATTTGTTCATAGTTGCTGTTTTTTTAAACTATAGTCCGGCCCTCCAACGGTCTGAGGGACAGTGAACTGGCCCCCTGTTTAAAAAGTTTGAGGACCCCTGGCTAGGTGAACTAAAAGGCAGTGGGGGTTTAGTGGGTAAGAGCATGGACTCTGAAATCAACTTGACTCAATTCAACTCCTGGATCTGCTACATATTAGAATGGATGTTAGGTAAGTCACTTACCCTCTATGAGCCTGTATTTCCTCATCTGTAAAGTGAGGATAAAATACTAATAGTCCCTAACTCAGAGCTGTTGTGAAGATCAAATAAAGGATGTAAAGTGCTTAACCCAGAACCTGACCTATAATAAGTGCACATTATCCACTTCTATATGCATTAGCTGATGAGGCTGTTGTCATAGTTGTTATTATTACTATCTCCAAAATCTTGAGAAAGGTGTTTGATAAATACTTGTTGGAATCATGGTGAATGGATGGATAAATGGATGGATGCATGCATGCATGGATGGATGGATGCATGGATGCATGGATGGATAGATGAATAGATAGATGAATGGATCAATGGATGGATGGACTCTCTTGGAGGTCAGAGAGATGGTACTTAGAATTCCCCTTTGGTTGGAAGGGTTAACAACCTCAGTACACATACAGCCCTATTAATGGGAGAACCTGCCTGGGCTCTCTCCTCTGCCCCCACAGAGTAAAAAAGATACCCTTTAAATACATAGCCTCAGTGTACACGCCCCCCCCCCTTGAAAATCACTTTTAACAAAACTGTAAAAGAAAATTACACTTGCCACTGCCGTGAGAATTACAGGTGGTCAGCAGCCCAGCATTAGTGTATATCTCTAGACTTTACTTATTTTCAATAATAAAGTTGCTGGGCCCTCTGACCATGGGGGCCATGCCATCTCTGAATCTCCTACTGCTGGCTGACAGAGAAGGGGCCACTGTGCCGCCCTCCCTCAGGCAAGCCCACTCGCTTCAGCGCCATGTATCATCATTAGCTTTTACCTTCAAATGTGGGTGTGGAAGGTGAGCGGTCGTGCAGCCCACACCAACCTTGGGCACAAAGACAAACCTCCGCTTGATTCATTGAGAGGTAATGACAGGGACTGTCAGAAGCTGCTGCCGGCTTTACTTTCTACTTGAGGAAGCTGCAGAAACCTAAACACTCCACATATTCCAAAATAGTCACTGAATTCCCACTGTGAGTATGTGGGTCAGTCACTCATCACTCCCAAATAAAGGCATCTTCAAAGCACTTTGCTTCTTTCAAGTAGAACAACAACAACAACAAAAGTCATTGCCTTTTCAATGATCCCCAAAGGGAGGGTGGCAGGAAAGCAGTGCTTATTAAGCATCTGCTATTTACTACGCTGGACATCTATGCATATGTTTCATCCCAATCACACATCTTGTGAGGCCGGCATTACAGTTCCCATTTTACAGATGAGGAGGCTGAGGTTTAGGAGCTAAATAAATTACCTAGGTAACAAAGTGCAGATGGGGTCTGTATCCATATTCATGACTCCAAAGCTGGTGTGAGCTCCCAGGTGCCCTCACTGGTCATCTGAGTAGTCAGTTCACCCTGTAGCTGGCACTGCTCCCTGCTTGCCACAGACCTGCCCAGCTGCCCACAATGATGTCCAGTCATGTGGTCACTCTGACCCAGCCAAAAAAGATCCTCAGGCTGAGCTGGCCTGGGTCTGCTGCCCTACTCGGTGTGCCCGAGATCCCCTATCTACGCACAGTGTCTAAGACAGGCCCCTTGAGGCCTGTTCTGGGGTTTCACCCCAGTGTAGCCTTGACCTGATTCCTGCCACCCCACACCTCCCAGGACTGCCCCAGCCCTCTCTGCGTCCCTGGCTCATGCCCATATCACCTTTCTCCTCTTCTCCCTGAAACAGGTACTCATTGTGTGCCTTCTCTGAAGCAGGCTCAATGCCAAATTCTGAGGGGCCAGCAGTAAATAAGACAGCCACAGCCCTCATAGAGCTGTTAGTCTAGCAAAGGAGACAGACACAATAAGAGATCAGACATCTCCAGGATCAATCGGTCAACTCACCAATGTTCCCACTGAAACTGTAACAGGGCATCCAGACTAAGCTGAACATCCCAAGGATGACCTCAGCTAACCCTCCACAAGGGTCTATGAGTTAAGTATTAATATTATCCCCAGTTTACAGGTGAAAAAACTGAGTCCCAGAGAAGCTAAGTAAGCCCAGGGGCTCATAGTTGACAAGCGGAGAAGCCAGGATTTGAACTCGGCAATGTAAGTCCAGAGCCCGCCCTTAATGCTGCCTGATGAAGCAGATGGACTGGGGTAGCCAATAGCCGCATTTCCTTTGAAAACAACTTTGAAAAATAATTCCGTTGGAGGCTAGCATACTCACACTGGCCAGACATCATCTTTTAAAACAGCTTGTTTTTACCACTCGACAGGTGTCCTGATGGCCCCAGGCACAAATCAGGACTCATTTCTTTGCCAGGAGGCAGAGCCATGGCTGAGGATAGAGGACAAGCCCTCCCGGCAGCCCTTGGCAGGCCCAATCCATCTGACCGGCTGGTGTCCCCAGCGAGAAGCCACAGCTGAGGCCTCCTCTCCTCCCGGGCCTTGGGGAGGGCCGGCCACTGAGTGCAGACAGCGAGCAATTGATTTCGGATCTCTCTCTCCGATCCCAGGAACCCATCAATTACCCACGCACAGGAGGCCCATTCAGAGGAGGAATATTACCTTCTGCGCTCACAGCAGAGCCGCACGTCTTGATCCAAGCACAGATGGAAGACAAGGGCGTGGGGTTAATTGATCAAGCAGCACCGGCTCCGGTGTGAGGGTTGGCATAAAACGGCTAGTTTCGCAGATGCACAGGCCCCTTGCTTGCCAGTCTCCTGGGATTAAACCAGGTCACTAATGGCTTTTGAATAAACACACTCAAACTTACACATTCAGGTTCGTCTTGTCTCCTCCAAATGGTCACCTTGGAGTACCCCACTCACCTTCCTCCAAACATGTACTGGATATCGACCAGACACAGAGCACGGTGCTCGGGCTGGGGGCCTGGGAGCAGGTTTCAAGTTCATTTCAACCAACATCTTCTAAGCACCTACTGGGTACAAGGAAGTGTGGTAGACAATTGGAATATGAAAATGGGTCCTGCTGTCAGGGAAGGATAGACAAACAAAAGTGTGTCCTGCAGGGTGGCAGGGTGTGAGGGGGGCAGGAGGTTGGGGGAGGGCAGAGCACAGGTTGGGGGACAATACAAGACAGATGGTGCTCAATACTGGAAGAAATGGTAGTGGATGTTAAGCTCAGAAAGACAAGAACTGTCACAATAATTTTATTTCCTCTAAATCTATCCCAGTCCCCAGCTTACTAAACTATAGGAAATTCATACTTGGGGGTCCCTTCTTGTCTCCCAAGACCCCACTTAGGCCCTAAGAGTCTTACCTAGAGACAATGTTGTGTATCCAGTGGTTGTGGGTCCACACTGGTTGCCTTTTTTAAGCTCTTGGGGGTCCTTGTTGGCAGATGGCAATGCTGCCTCCATGACAAGTTAGACTCAGGAAACTCTATCCAGACTGGGAGCCCCAAAGCCGGGGACCCATCTCCTTAGAAGTCCCTCATAGTTACCCGCCTCTGGACCCTGATACCGCCAGAAATTTCCTTCTCCTTACAGGGCTTCAACATGTCCTTCCTGATCTTTGGGAATTCATATTCTCTCTCTCTCTCTCTCTCTCTCTCTCTCTCTCTCTCTTACACACACACACACACACACACACACACGCACACACACACACACACGCACACACACTCCCTCACTTTGCGTGATTCCCACACCCAGTGAGCCTAGGTTTTCAAAAAACAAAGCCAGAAAGGAGATCCCTCTTCAGGCGGCTTCTCTTTTCACCCTACAACACAGGTCCCCCATTAGACAAACGCTCTTACCTTAGAACAGGGAATGTGAGAATACAACACAAATTACTGTATTAAGTTATCCCATCTGTCAAAGGGAGACTCGGAAACAAAAGTATTTAGAAAGGAAAAGGAAATTTCACTTGCAAAGAGTGCAAGGGCGTCAGGCTTCCGAAGGATCGGGCTCGCCAAATGCAAAACACAGCAATTATTTAAAGGACAACAACTGCAAAGTCACCAAGCTCACCGCGCTTACATTAATCTGCTTGTGGCGTGAAAACAGCAACCTTCTCACATGCTTATCCTATTCACAAAGGTATCTTCAGGGATCGCCACTACATAGGCCAAGGATAAGACTGTCTTTGTTGGGCAGTCCAGGTTTAAGGGAAATAGTCGAAGATTTATTATTTTGAGGACCCTGCTATTTTGGGTTTGTCTCAGGGTTTATGAGTCTGAAGCTATGTCGGTTCTGTGTCTCTGTGCTCCCTGATATATGTGAAGTCCTTGATCCTATTGGAAGCGGGGCAAAGTGGCTGTTTTGGCTTCTACAGACCAGACAATCTACAGAGAAATTGCAAAGGGAACCCAAACTAGTTGATATCATAAAAGAAGCAGTACAGAACTGTAAAGTTAAGGCAGTGTGGGCACATGGGTGGGGAAGGGCATAGACACAGGTCACATTCACCCAGCTGGTGGCTCCCATGGATCATGGGGCATTGGAGGGGCGGGAGAAGACCTGGGTGCAGGCCAGGCCGAGGACTGTGGGTGGGCTTCTGATCCCTCAGCTGTAGCAGGTGGCTCTGCGGAGAACCACAGCTCTGTGCCAGTGGCCTTGGAATCCTAACCCACTTGCCAGACACCGAGGCCATTTAATCCAACCCCTTCCAACACATATGGGGAAACTGAGGCCATAGAGCTTGGATATGTCCCTGCAATATCTTCAGTGATAGCATATTTGGCCTTTGGGACAGGGGATTGACATGGGGTGGGGTGGGGTGTAGTTTTGAAAATAATAAAAAGACATTCAGCCCTGGTCAGGTAGCTCAGTTTGGTTAGAGTGTCATCCTGATACACCAAGGTTGTGAGTTCAATCCCCAGTCAGGGCACATACAAGAATCAACCAATGAATGCATAAATAGGTAGAACAACAAATCAATCTCTCTCTCTCTCTCTCTCTCTCTCTCTCTCTCTCTCTCTCTCAAAATAAAAGGGAAAAAAACATTCACAGTCAATATGATTAATCAGGTAAGGACCAAGATGGGCAATGCCACTTCCTGTTAACATTTTTTTATAAAAATAACTTCAGCCTTGGCCAGTTTGGCTCAGTGGATAGAGCGTCAACCTGTGGACTGAAGGGTCCCAGGTTCGATTCTGGTCAAGGGCACATGCCTGGGTTGTGGGCTGGATCCCCAGTGGGGGGTGTGCAGGAGGCAGCCAATCAATGATTCTCTCTCATCATTTATGTTTCTATCTCTCTCTACCTCTTCCTTCCTCTCTGAAATCAATAAAGAAATATATATTTAAAAAATAAAAATAACTTCAAAGGATAAAGACAAGAATGAGAGCCACTGAAGGCCATTCCCAGGTAAGTCCAAACACTATGAACTGATTGGAGCATGGACACGACCTCCCGCAGGGGTTCAATACTCATTTTGGCCGTGAAGTTCTGGGGTCCTTTCTCTCTTCTTTTGTATTGTTCATTTTAATTAAAAACAAGAAATCCATGCTCACCGTGAACCATCTCCATAATAAAGAAGGAAACAGTAAAAAGTGAGAGCTTCCTTTCACAGCTAGCCTTAGTCTCTCTCTTCTCCGGAAGACAATCTTAGCAATTTGGTGCCTACTTTATCACCAATTCGTATATAAATGCATTTAATGAAAGGTTTCCCTACCTAAAGGGCATTATACAAGATATCCTTCAGTTTTGCTCTTTTTTACGGAGCCTGGCATCACAGACATCTTTTCATGTCATACAGCTTGACCTTTTTCATTTAAACAGCTGCAAATTACATTGTGTGGGTGTCCATGGTTGATGTAAATGTTCCTTATTAATGCACATTTAGGTTATTCCCAAGTCCCTTACGCATATAAACAATGGCACCTTGAACATAACACATTTTTGTACATAGATGTGCATCTTCTATAGAAGAGATTCCTGGAGGCGAAATGCTGATTCAATGAATACAGGGGCGGAGCAAAGGTAGGTTTACAGCTGTTCGTATGGAAAATAATACAATACTTAATAAATAATAGTACAAGAATAAACCTTGTGTTTCATGGACTCACACTATAAACCCCCTTTTGCCCACCCCTGTATGTATATTTTATACTCTTGACATGGGTGCAATATGGGGGACAGATTCATTCTGTACCCCTCACGAAACCAGATGTTCATGTCCTTTTAAAAAGCTGTGTCCGTGTGATATGTTGAAAATAGTACCACGTTTTGATTTGCACTTCCTTCATGTGAGTAAGGCTGAACCGCTTTGTGTGTGCCGCAGCCCATTTCTGGGAAAGCCCCGACCAGACCAGTGGGGAGTTGCCAAGGTGGCCTGGTTCAAGGGCCCCACTGAGCTCAGCGTTGACTGGGGACAGCCACGGGGAGCATGGCCACCACAGTGAGTCCAGAGGTGCTCTAGCTTGAGGCTGTCAATCAGCCTTCTCCCCACAGGAGGCTCTCCTGAAGCCACACACCTTCATGCCCTCCACTGTGGTCTGGTGTTTCCTCTTCTGCACGGCACGTGGCTACACCGGTGTCTACTTTCCTACTGTATCTTCGCCTGTTTGTTACAGGTCTGCAGAAACTTCGTACATGTGGCTCTTTGTGGTATAAGCTGCAAGTATTTCCTCAGGTTTCCACTTTCCTTTCACTTCAGCTGTGTCTCACCACATAGAAGTTTGTAACTCTTTTTCCCTTTAATTTCTATAGTGAAATATGTTAATTTTTTTTCTTTAAGCCTTCTGTGTCTCTTTGAAGAATGTTGTCTTCTTTTAATAGAAAGAAAAAATGGGAAGAGGGTCCCATTACTTTATCTCATACCTTCCCTGGCTGCACAGTATATTATGGGCATAAATTTCATATAAACGATTATATTATACACCGACCAGGGCTTGATTGAGTTTTCTTCTCATCATTCCCAGTTTTTTGCCATCTAATTATTACAAAATATGTTACCTTTGGAAATTAGTGGCTCTATGTGTTCAAGTCAAAGCCTATAATTTCCCCTACAATGTCATCAATCATTTTGTGCAGCGAAAGGAAAATCTTTGCAAAGGAAGACATGGGCAAGATTCCGTAGTTGAGAGATGAACATGATGTGGCTTTCGTGGTGGGCTGGGCCCGGAGATGTGTGAGACCCCAGCCAGCAGCAAGGTGTGGACGGGAGGAAGAGGAGCCCGTGATCGGACCACTGGCTCCCACCCCGAGCCATTCTAAGGATGGTGATCCTTCCCGCACATGCCTGGGTCACCCGTCGCAGCCTACTTTGGGTTTTCCCATAGCAGATCCCCTAGGCTCTCACTGTTCCATCTATGGCTTGGGAACGGGAGTTTTCTGGCACCTACAGGGCTCACTTTAGTGGCTGTGGGCCATCTGCTCATCACTAAGTCCACTTGGAGAAGGACTTGAGGAGTCCAGCCACAGGAAGCAGGGCTTTCTACTCCCCCACACTAAACCTTACTCTCTTATCCTCCAATGTCACCGCTGTCAGCTGGCTCCAGGGGCCTCATAGGGGACAGCCCAGCACGGCGCAGGTGCCATCTGGACACCCACCCTCCCTTAGCTTCTCCTAAACCCTCCGGAGACCACAGCGATTAGCCCCAGACAGTTAGCGGTGACGTGGGACTGTCTTGAGCTCACATTTCTATGTCAGGATGAATCTGGATTCTGAAGTTGATCTCCTTGTTGCGAGGGCTTTAGGATGGAAAGATTAAATCGTCCCCTGATGTTTGCGTCATTAGGCCCCAAATCCTTGAAGAGTCGTTAAAGCACCTTCTCATTGAAATGCTCTCAGTCGCAGCCTGATGGGTATCGGCAGGAATAATCTCTCCATGATTTGGGAGCTAAACTGGCTGGCAAGCTCTGCCGGACGTGACTTTACTGCAGTCCTTTGAGCCTGGCCCTTCAGCAGCCTGCGACTCTCAAAACCCATGAATGTCACAAAACCGGAGGCTGGTCCTGGTTCTGTTTTTCCCAGAAAAACTGATCCCGGGCCCTCCCCTGAGGGGACAGGCTTGCCCTACGTCAGCTATCATGAGCCGCAACTGCAGGTCTAGTCAGTGACCAGGCCAGAGCTTAGTCACGGTCAGGGCACAGCCTGGGGAGAGTCTATGACCTGGTTTACAGCCCAGTCTGTGGCCAAGGGTTCACTGACTGACCCTGGCCTGGCATCAGCCCTCCCTCAGCTCAGGGTACCAGGATCTGACACCTTGCCCGAGTACCCCCAGCCAGGCTGTGCCAATAGCAGCTGAGAGACTCAACCTATTTTAGGTGAGAGGGGGCAGAGAGAAGTGTTGGCAGGTGGGGGGGTCCGTATTGGAGGTGGAGCCAGGGAAAAGCTGAGGCAGAATTGTGAGGGGGGGCGGGGGATAGTGGCGGGAGAAGCAAGGGTGTTGCCAGGGCCTCAGCCTCGGAAATCCCAGGCAAAGACAGGGAGATTTTGCATTATTTCCAACCCTTTCCTGGCAAAGCTTACCATTATCTCCTTTTCTGATTTCAGCAGCAAAAAGAGCCTGAATCTTGGGGGAAAGGTCCAAGCTGATGCCAAGTTTCCTTCCCATGATGGCTGAGGAGATGGCTTAGAATGAAGCACATCAGACTTGCTGGGGGACCTTCGGTAAGTCACCCTTCCTCTCTGGACTTTAGGGTATTCATCTACAAAAGAAGGCATTGGAGCAGCTCATCTGCCTTGCCCTCTCAGTCAGCCAGCTGGGAAGAGGATGAGAAGAGAACACCAGTTGGGAAGAAGGGCATTGGAAAGGCCCCAGGCAAGAGAGAGAGCTTGGCAGGTCCAGGGACCTGGACTGAGCCTAGTGTGATGGACAAGCAATGGGAGCAGAAAAATAGGTCATGACTAAGCCCTCAGGGCCTGGGTGCAATGGAGAGTCCGGTTTTTATCCTGCTCGCAATGAAGAGCTTTGAAGGGTTTCAAACAGGAGAGTGAACACCATCAGACTTGCATTTTAGGATGATCTGATTGCTGTGTGCAGGATGGAGCAGAGGGATGGAGACACAGGTGGGGAAAGGGAGACTATGCAATTGTCCAGGCAAGAGATGCTAGAGGCCTGGACTGGGGAAGGGGGCAGAGGAGCTGGTGAGAGAGAGACAAATCTAAGAGCGAGTGGAGTACTGACCGGACTTGATGACCAGCAGATATGGGGGGCGGGGGGGTGAGGAAGGACCAAGGAGAACTGGTGAATGCCATGGCCTGGCTTGTAGAATCAATGGACAGTAATGAAACTCACTGAGATGGGAAGATTAGACAAGCAGGATTGGTGGGGAAGTGTTATGGTGGATGCCAGTCTACACCTGTTGAGTCTAAGATGACCATGGGACTTTCAAGTGGAGGCATCCAAGAATGAACTGAGAACATGGGCCAGGAGTTCAGGTAGTAAACTAGGCTGAGGATATAAATTAGGGAGACTGAACCAGGGATGATGTTAAGGGAGAGAAGAAAAGGGGACTCAGCATGGAATCTTGGGACACTCAACATTGGGAACCAACAGAAGAGAAGTCAGCAAAGAAGACAGAGAAAGAGTAAGCAGACAGGTGGGGGGAAAACAACCTTGAAGAGGTGGTATATTGGGGATTAGAGAGAGTGATATTGAATGTGGCCAAGAGACAGGATGTGAGAACTCAAAGGATTCAGTGACTATGAAGGTCATTGGTAACTTCATAGAAAGTAACTTCTGGGACTCTTCTGAGGGCAGAAACAAAACTGAAATGAGTAGAAGAATGATTTGGGGAAGTGGAATAAGAAGTGTAGACAACTCTTTGGAAAAGTTTTCTTAGAGGGGGATACGGTAGGATCACAGGCAGGGGTTTGGGGTAGAGAAGTGTGTTCCAAGCAGAAAGAGACTTGAACATGTATAAATGCTGGTGGGAGGGATCCATTAGAGAAAAAAATTAGATGCAGGGAAGAGAGCTATGGGGCGAAAGAAGAGGTCACGGGCACCTGTCATTTATCACCGTACATTTCATGTTTAATTCTCTCAGCTCGCCTGTGGTTTCCCATAACCATGCTTACTTCCTTCACATCACTTACCACCATCAGTAAATCATTCTAATTATTCTTTGGCTTCTTGCCCGAGCCAGTTTGCTCAGTGGATAGTGCACTGGCCTGTGTACTGAAGGATCCTGGGTTCAATTCCAGTCAAGGACATGTACCTTGGTACCTGGCCCTGGTCAGGGCTCGTGTGGGAGGCAACCAATCGATGTCTCTCTCTCACATCGATGTTTCTCTCTCTCTGTCTTTCTGCCTCCTTTCCACTCTCTAAAAATCAATAAAAAATATCCTCGGGTACGGATTAAATAACTAAATAAATAAATAAATAAATATTCTTCAGCTTCTTTATTGACTCTGTTTGCCACTGATCTCTAAGCTCCAGGGATTCCCCAATCTCTATGGTGACTATCTTATCATGCTTGAATTTTAATCATGGCACTTAATACCCTCAGATATTATATTTGCTTGTTGCTTGCTTTTTATCTGTCTCCCCCCAGATAAACCCCAGGGGAGTTGGAACTAAGTCTGACTTGTTTTCCACTATAGCCCAGCACACAGCACCTAGCACTACACTATACCCAGCTCACAATAGGCACACAACAAATGTTGTGAATGAATGGATCCATCAAAATTTTCTAAGAAAAGGTTTTCAGAACTACAAAGTACTGTTACAAAGTGAAGGATGGGAGCAGCGCCTAACATTCATCAAGCGTATACCATTACCACAGATACAGTTTCATCTAACCTTCATGGCAACTTTTTGAGATAAGAATTGTTGTCTCCTTTTCAGAAATGAAGAAATTGGGCTCCACAGAGATTTGAAATACTGCCAGAAATCACACAGCTAATACACGGTGGTACCAAAATGGAAGGCCAGGGTGGTTTTTATTTGTTTGTTTGTCTTTCTCAAAGACCTGGGCTCATTTCCTCCCCTGCCTGGCCCCATCCCCAGCCTCTGGAGATGATCACAGATTTCTCCCCCACCTGTCCTCAGGAGCGGAGGCTGACCCCGTCTGGGGTGTGTTCTAGCATTGGCCCCCTGGCTGCAGCCACATAGAAGGAGGGGGGCCTTCCCCAGGGTGGTGGTGGCAGGGCCTGAGTTAAAGGACATTTTGGAGAGAGACCTAGGAGAGAACGTGGACAGGACCTAATGAATTTTGGGATATGAAATGGAAAAGAGCGAGACCCAGGATGGACCCAGGAGTGGGTGCCTCGGGTTGAGACCCAGAGAAGGAGCAAGAGTAGAAAAGGAAGTGGATGCCTCGTGGACAGGCTGAGCAGGCAGGGACTGTGGACATGCAGGTGGTGGTATCCAGTGCAAAGTAGGGGAAGCAGGCCAAGTTGGGAGTGGTCAATAGCACCCTCTTGGCGGATGCTCTTGCTGAGGGAAGCCTGGTGAGAGGGAGGAACTGGGGCAGCCCAGCATTCCAGGGGGTGGAGCGGAAGGGGGTCTAGGAGCCATGCTCAGAGGAGCAAGAAGTCGGTAAGGTAGGAGAAGTGTGTCCCTTCTGAACTATGTGGTTGTGGAGACAGAATGTTCTACAGCCTCCCCGAATACACAAGCTGTCATCGACCACCCAACCCTCTTTCACCTGAAGCAGCTCGGGGAAAAGATAACACTGCGGGTTTGGATACTCTCCACTGCTGGTGCCTAATTACTGCACAAGAAACAAACCGAGAGAGTTGTCGGCAAAGAGGGCTTGCCAGCTGCCTGGGAAGAAGAGCCATTTCTCCACTCCCAAGGGCGGGATAAAAGACAAGCACTGACAAATACTGAGCTCCCACTGTGTGCCAGTCACTTGGCACACGTCGCCTTATTTAATTCAGTGGAAGGGGTATCATTCCCACTTTGCAGAGGAGGAAACAGAGGCTCTGAGGGGCCTGCACCCAAGTTAAAGGGGAAGGTCCAGGCCTGGTCTCCATCCTCTCCCCCAGTCCTGCAGAGTCAAGTCCAAATGCCACATTCACGATTTTGCAGCTCTGTTTACTGTTCTTTTCATAAGATGTCCATTTGTAAGAAATAAAACTGTTGGGCTCAGCAGCAGGGCAATAACTATAAAGAAAACTGCCATTAAGAGCATGGACTTAGCTCCCAGCATTACTGTACATTCCAAGCACATTTCCAAAACGCCATTTGACACAGGTGGTCATTCCGAGGGAACCCATGTGCCTCTTTCCTCCTGCCTGGCCCCAGACATGTCTGTCCAAGGGGGAATCAGGAAGAGGGAAAGGAGGTGAGGGAGGCGGGAGAGGAACTAGGCCTCCCCTAAGGGGATGTCAGCTGTCTTGGGACTCACTCCTCCCAGCTCCTCCTCGTTCTAACCTTATAGATGGGGAAACAAGGCTCAGAGAGGATCAGTGCCCAGACCAGGATGGATTAGCTCCCAAGCCCCTTGCCTCCTAGGCCACAGTGTCCTTCCCAAGACAGCATGCAGCCTCCTAAGAGGCCAAGAAATCCATTTATAAGGAAAAAAATTTTTCAATCCTCATCCGAAGACAGTTTTCATTGACTTTTAGAGAGAGGGGAAGAAGAGAGAGGGAGAAAGAGAGAGAGATCCGTTGCCTGACTCCACACCCCAACCAGGGCCGGGGATCGAACCCACAACCTAGACATGTGCCCTGACTGGGAATCAAACCCATGACCTTTTGGTACAGGGGACAATGCTCCAAGCAACTGAGCCACACTGGCCAAGGCAGAAAACTGTGTATATGTATTACTTTTATGATTTAAATGAGTTATTTTACTTTAAAAAATAATCCCAACCTATATCTCCCAGTGCAATTGGGCAAAGATCACATCCCTATAAAGAAAATGAATATCTAAAGAGCAACCAGCATGTTCCCTCCACTGTCTTTTATCATGAATTTGCATGATTGTATACCACACTCCAGCCACACTGGCCTTTTTTTTTTTTTTTCAGTCCCTTGAAGCCCCCATCCCTGTTCCTACCTCAGGGTCTTTTCACTTGCTATGCCCTCTGCCTAGAACACACATCTCTAAGCTCACATGGCTAGATCTCTCTTAATGCTGAGATCTCAACTCAAATGTCACCTCCTCTGAGAGGTCTTCCCTGACTACCTCAGGTAATCACACTGTCACTCCCCATAACAGTCCATCTTAAACATGAACATGCATCAGATTTACCTAGAGGGCTTGAAATACAGATTGCTGGGCCCTACCCCCGGAGTTTCTAGTTCAATAGGCCTAGGTGGATCCTGAGAATTTAGATTTCTCTTAAGTTCCCAGTTTGTACTAAGGCTACCAGTGTGGGAACACTTTGAGAGCCACTGCTCTCCCTTGTCTCATAGTATTGATCACAGTATGAAATTGCCTTGGTAATCTATCCAGTTATGTACTATGCTCTTCCTTTCACACTGATTGGATATTTCTGAAAGCAGGGTATCTGCACTGTTGATCGAAATATCCCAGGACCCAGAACTGAGCCACCGATATGATAACTGCTCAATGAATACTTGTTGAATAAATAAATTACCAAATGGGTGGACGAATGGGTGGATGAATGGATGCTCACCTCAGCCTCTGGATTCCTGCCTCCATTCATCCCATTCTTGTTCCACACCAAGTTGATCCACAGGCAAAACCAGTCCCCTCTTTGATCTCCAAAAACCCAATGATAAAAGCAAGCATGTGGAACAAACAAATAATATAGAACTTTTTGCCAAAAAATATTAGAAGGCCATGGCCAGGAGACACACGTTACAAAATGACAAATGACTTTAAACTGTGTGTAGACATAGCTGCTCTTAAAGTCATTTCAGCTACCCTATCACCCCAATTGGTCCCCAGCCTTCTGCCATCTTGAAGACTCCCCTCTCCTCCTCCTTCTCCTCCTCTGCCTTTTCCTCCTGCCTGCTCTTTTCTTCCTCAAAGATCTAAAAAATAATCTTTTTCATTTTCCAATATAGAACAGCTTAACCATTTTTTTCATTGCTTAAGGAACCCAATAAGACCAGTACACCTCCTCTGTCCTTAAAATCTGCATCTTAGCACTGGCTGGTGTTGTTAAATGGTTAGGGTGTCCTGGTCAAGGGCACATACCTGGGTTGCAGGTTTGATCCCATGTGTAGGAAGCAACCAATCAATATGTCCCTCTTCTCTCTCTCTCTCTCTCTCTCTCTCTCTCTCTCTCTCTCTCTCTCTCTTTCTGTCTCTTTCTCCTTTCCTTCCTCCCTTTCACTCTCTCTAAAAATCAATGGGAAAATATCCTTGGGTGAAGATTAACAAAACAAAATAAAATCTCTTGCATCTTGGAGACTCAGATGAGTTATACCTTTCCCTCCCCATCTTTTTGTAGTCTCCTGGAAACTATGCCTCATTCAATGACGTCTTCAGCCCCAGCTCACTGACTTCATCCAGAATGACTTCAGGAGGCAGGTCAGCTGCTGAGAGCCAGGTGGGAGGAAGAGGTAAAAAATGTGTTGAGAGTAGAGCTTTGAATAATTGCTGTGCATTGTGGAGGAGTGAGCTGGCTAGAGAAACACAAGTCCAACTTCTGGAAACTCCAGTTGGAGTTGGTGAGAAATTGGTCAACAAATAGAGAACCCAAGATGTGAAGAGTCATCCAAATGCTTCTTTCTGCATTCTCTTGGTCACTTTACTAGTTTCCAATTGCTGCTGAAACAAATTTAGTGATTTAAAATGACACAAATGTTGTTTCACAGTTCTAGATGTCAGAAGTCCAGAGTGGCTGTGTTCCTTCTGGGGACCCTAGAATAGAGCCACTGGAAGTTAACCGCATTACTTGGCTCATGGTCCCTTTCTCCATCTTCAAAGCCAGCAGTGTGTTCGTTCTCTCTCTCTCTCTCTCTCCCTCTCCCTCTCTCCCTCTCTCCCTCTCTCCCTCTCTCCCTCTCTCCCTTCAGGTTGAAGGACTATAACATGGACATCTTTGGGGGAGGGGTCATTATTCTACAGGTCACCCACCGGGAGGGTCACTTCCTAAACTTTAGCAGCATCTCTGAATCTGCCTCTTTGAAAATCACTAACCAACACTCTGTGCAACCTCCTCTCCACCCAGCTTGCATGCCCAAGCATCCCGCTGCAGCCGTTCGGCAACATCAGGACCTCCAGTCCTTCCACCTCTTCTACTCCCATCCAGGAGCCTCTCCTGCCTGCCCCCTCCTCCCTTTGTCACTTGGATCCTATGATCTATCATTACTACCTTCCTGTCCATCTTCTTGTCACATGTACTGGCCATAGCCCAGTGCTGAATGAGTCAACCATCCTCCTCCTCCATGCTGTCACCGTGGAAACTCTACTAGGCAAAACCACACAACAATAACATGGAATCTTTAGTGTCCAACACCAACTTTACCAGGGAGGCAAAGAGAAGCCAGTGGAGGATTTTAAGCTTGCAAGTGATCCAATCAGATTTATTTTGTAGAAAAATAATTTTTGCAATAGTGTGAAGGATTAGAGGAAGGCCATAGAGAGATGAAGGGGTACACTCTTCACACTAACACCACACCTTATTCTCAATGCTCTATGGTTAGTTCCCAATTAGCATCCTCCTTCTTCCTCCTCTCTAATATTCCTACAACCCATCATATCTCTAGTATATGACTCTATCTCCTTGGCTAGGTAGGCAAAAAGTTTAGACAGAGGATCCAACTTCAAGTTTAGTCTCTTCACTGATAAGCTGTGTGAACTTGGACAAGTTACTTAACCTCTCTGAGCTTCCATTTCCTGATGTATTCAGGGCACTCAACTAAAACAATATTGAATGAATAATATCCATGACCAATAGCATTACAGTATTCACACAAGGTGCCTTGCAAACTGTGCAGTACCCTATAAATATTACCTATTCTCATTATCCCTGGTTTATAACTCCTTTGAGAGTAGGGCTCAAACCTCTCTTGTATTTGCATCCACCCCTCCCAGTGCCTCACACATTGAAAATACTCTACAAATGCCTTCAGAGATAAATAAAAAGCCATTGGATATCACACTAATGAACATGTAAAGAGGGAATTAGGCCTTACCAAGACTGCCCTTCTAAACCTTCTCCTTCTCCCTCCCATGGTGACCTTTGCTCTGGTTTGGTTTTCTCTCTTCTGAAAGATCCATCCTTCCCATATGCAGAAGTCGGTGTGTTACCGAGCGTGCCTGCCTCCTGGTGCCACAGCCCAAGAAACCACTTGCAATCACACCCTGTCTGCTTCTGCAGG
>NW_005871064.1:14986508-15010208 GCF_000147115.1 Myotis lucifugus
TCCCCCCTGTCACACACAGAGCAGGGCCATCAGGGGTTGGGGAGCTCCCCGCTGTCACATACAGAGTAGGGCCAATAGGGGAGTTGGGGCACTGCCCCGGTCATACACAGAGCAGGGCGGATCGGGGGTTGGGGCGCCGCCTTCTATCACCCACAGAGCAGGGCCGATCAGGGGGTTGGGCACCACCACTGTCACACTCAGGGCAGGGCCGATGGGGAGGTTATGGCTCTACCCCGTCACACACAGAGCAGGGCCCGTGGGGGGGGGGGGGGGTAAGGCGCGCAACATGTTACAAACAGAGCCGCAGGGGGAATCAGGGGGGTTGGGGAAGGTCCCCCCCCATTCAGGGACAAAAGAGGGGCTGATCAGGGGGGTTGGGGCGCCCTTCCCCCTGTCAAAAAAAAAAAGAAGGGGGGAAAAGGGGGGTTTTTAGCCCCCCCCCCCTGTCACAAACAAAGCCCGAGGGGAAATCAGGGGGGTTTGGGCCCTTCCCCCGCCCCCCCTGATCCGGTGCTGGGAGGCATATACCTTTTACTATATAGGATAGAGGCCTGGTGGCACGGGTGGGGGCCGGCTGGTTTGCCCTGAAGGGTGTCCTGGATCAGGGTGGGGGTCCCCACTGGGGTGCCTGGCCAGCCTGGATGAGGGGATGATGGCTGTTTGCATCTGGTCATACCCCCTTCAGGGTGGGAGTCCCCACTGGGGTGCCTGGCCAGTCTGGGTGAGGGGCTGAGGGCCGTTTTCAGGCTGGCGGGTGACTGAAGTTCCCAACCTGTCCTTTTTTTCTTTCTTTTTTTATTCTGGGCCAGCTTTAGCTCTGAGGCTTGGCTCCAGCTCTGAGGCCTCGGCTGCTGAAAGCAGGTATCTGGTTTGTTAGGGTTCTATAATCGAAACACTGTTTCAACTCCAGCTCTGAGATCCTGGCTGGCTGAAAGCAGGTTTCTGGGGTTTTGTTTAGCTTCTATATTTGTAACAATGTTTCAAACTGCAAGCTCAGAGGCCGGCAGCCGCAGGCGGGGAATGTTGGCTTCCTTCGTCACTGAAGCAAGCAAGCCTCCTGTTAGCTTCAAGCTGCCTGGCTGCCGGCCGCCATCTTGGCTGGCAGTTAATTTGCATATCGCCCTGATTAGCCAATGGGAAGGGTAGCGGAGGTACGGCTAATTACCATGTTTCTCTATTATTAGATAGGATATATATATCATGAGCAAGGGTTCAAGGATACTCAGAAATGTCAGGGGCCTGTTTAAGAGAGGTTGTTTAATAAAAGCTGTGCACTAAGAGTCTGGACAGAGGAACAACATCTCATTATGTAATCTCATTATGTTCTCACAAGTAGGTAAGGCAAAAAATATAAAGGTTGCATCTCTTTGGGTGATGTAAGGACTCAGTGGCGACATACACAAATGGCCAGCACAGGGCCTGGCACTTAGGAATGTTTGCTCACTCCTTCTCACCCCTTTCCCCGCTCCAGCAAATGAGAGGGTCCCCGCATTGATTTTTCATTGCTAATGTCTGCCTTCCAGGATCCTATACTGCCTGCTTCTCTCAAGTAGCTAAACCAATATTTCCAACCCATCAACACTTAAACACGAGGCCAATTTGCCCAATACACTGTCTATTTATTTTCCAGGCTGCAATCTTTCCGATGCATATTCCTGAGGCAGTTAATTTGCTCCTGAATACATCTCTTTGTGTATTGGTTACCCATTTCATTAGCTGCGATATTGAGACTGCCTGGGACATGTGGGGGATTTTTCACTGGTGAAAGAAGGTTTTTAATAAGCCCCATCATCACTGGCTTTATGGTGCTATTTGATAGCAACAAATGTATTCATTTGGCAGCTGCATTCCTTAATCAGGTATTCACTGGGTAAAAGCATATATAAATATGGAAAAACAAAATTTGGGGAGCTGAGTGCAGTCATTTTCCACAGGGATTGGAGCATTGTCCGTATTCACCATCGGTCTTCAGGCAAGAGCCTCTTCTGCAGCACGTGGATTCCATACATAAGCGTGCAGTGCCCAGCTATGTCATTAGCATCATCTGTCAAGAGCAGTCCTCCCCCACTGAGGGGCCAGATCCTCCAAAGGACACTTGTCCCCTTTTCCATATCAAACAAGTCCCCAGCATTCTGGGGGCTGTTGTTTTGTTGTTGGTTTTTTGTGTTTTGTTGTTGTTGTTTTGTTTTTTGTGGGGGGGTTTTGACCAACAGTACTAAGCTTTTCCTGGGATTCCCACTCCATTTGCCTCCATTTAGTAATAAAAATTACTAAAATATGTTAGCTCCTTTTTAACCGTTCTGTTGAGGTATAAGTGACTAATTAAAGTTGTATATGTTTAAGGTGTACTGCTTGATGTCTTGATATATGTAGATACTGAGAAACGATCACCACAAGCAAGCTAACTAACATGTCCATACCCTCACACTCCCTTCTTTTTGTGGAGAGGACACTTAAGATCTACCCTCTGAACAAATTCCAAGTATACAATACAGTATTGCCAACTACAATCACATTGTTACACAGCATTAGATCTCCAGAACTGAGTCGTCTTGCAACACTGAAACATTGTATCCTTTGGCCATCTCCCCCATTTCCTCCTTCCCCAGCCCTTGGCAACCACCATCCTACTCTCTGCTTATGACTTTACCTATTTTAGATTCCACATATAAGTGAGATCATGCAGTATTTGTCTTTCTCTGCCTAGCATACTTCATTTAGCATAATGTCCTCCAGGTTCATCCATGCTGTTATAAATGACAGGTTTTCCTTCTTTTATCAGGCTGAATAATATTCCATTGTATATACATACCACATCATCTTTATTCATTCACCTCCGCACTCACTTAGGTTGTTTCCATGCCTTTGCTATTGTGAATAATGATGCAACAAACCTGGGCTCTCTTTTCCAGATCCTTACTTCAGCAGCCACAAGTAGGAATGCTGGTTCATACGGTTGTTCTATTTTTTATTTTAACAGTGGCCTTTCTGGGACAATGCCTCCACTCTCTGAACCCCAAGGGAAGAAGAGGAACAAAGAAAGGAGAACAGCAAAGTAGAAAACAAGCAGACGGCGGACACCCAGTCCAGCTGCCAGCAGACATGAATAAGGAAAATCAATCTTCTTTTGAAAAGGAGAATGTCTGTGAGGACTTGGCCAGGATTACAATTAAAAGAGAAAATGCATTAGATGTTGTGCAAAGAACACCGTTCTCCCCCTCTCCCCCGCCACTTTCTGGAACTACCTGAGTCTTCCTTTATAGTCACTGTCAAAACAGGCCCTGGATCAGAAAGAGGTAGGCTGGGACCTCTAATATGTTTGGAGCTGGGAGCCCCAAGGCCACGGCCACCGGGACATGGTAGGCCCAGGTGTGGATAGTTTTGTCCAGGAGGGAGGGCACCCAGACCAGAGTACAGACAGCAGGAGATGGTCCAGCAATCCCGGGGTTCTAGGTGTGTGGTCCTTGCTTCAAGGAGCAGGACTAGGAATCAGGAGACAGATATCCATGCCGAGTGATAGACGACAGCTCCTCCCCAGGAGCTAGTGCCCCTCACCAGCCTCCCACACCTCCAGTTAGCTCTGCGCACCACACACTTCACGATTGACAGCTTTCCTGGCTGCCTCGACCACTGAGATCTCCTTATTGGCAGGAACCACATCTTGCTGGATGTGAAAAATGAAACAGAAAGGGAAATGCCTGCCATTCAGGTCGGCTGTTGGGGGAGGGGAAATCACTCTGGAACAAAAGACAGACTAGAGCTTCCTACTCACAGTTTTGCTGTCCCGGGGACCAGCAGCCTGGACACCGCCTGGTTACAAAGGCAGCAGCTCAGGCTCCACCCAGACCTCCTGAATCAGAATCTGCATGTTAACAAGATCCCCCGGTGACATGCATGATCATTATAACCTGAGAAGCAACGAGCTAGAGTTGAACGTGGATCTCTGAGACTCTAAACTCGTCCCTCTTTGAAGCCCCACATTCCCATGATCCTTTGAAAGCCATCAGCACTCTGAGGCATTTTCTCTTGATGCTTCCCCAGCCTGAATTGACTGACCAAGGGAGGAAGGGAATACTGTAAAAGAATCTGGAAGTCACGAATGGAGTGCCTGCTCTAAGCCATGCACAACGCTGGAAGGTGTCACATGCATTCTCTTATTAAGTCACCAGAGCCAGCGCTGAAGATGGGAGAATAATGAGCACCGTTTGCCAGACGGAGTGAAACTGAGAGTAGCTGAGTAACTTCACTGAATTCACACAATTTGGACTTACTGAGCTGCAAGAGACAGAGAGACCTCCTGCTAACTCAGTCAAAGAGGGGTTGCTGTAAAAGAAAATAGATTACTCAGAATCCTAGGATGGAAACCACAAGACCAAATCTTAGGGAGCCTGGAAACCCATCTTGCCCTTGAGATCGGGACTTTTTGGGCAAGAGACTTATGGGGGGAGGCCCTTAAGAGAAAGGGGGACAGGGAAGCAGAACAAGAGGGGGAAGAAGAAAGCTAAGCAAGGATGTCATCTCAGGGGGAGATGGAGAACATGGTGGAACCTGATTGAGAGAACTTCTATGAAAAGCTGTCAGTGGAGCAGGCTGTGCTGGAAATTTCTAGTTCTGCTCATTAGCTGGAATTCATGTTCCTCTGACTCTAAAGTCTGTGTTCCTACCACATTACCTCCCCTTCATGGTGTAGTTGTTCAGAACAAAACTCTGTCTGGGTTCAAATCCCAGCTCTACTACTTGCTAGTCATGAAATCTCGGTCAAGTTATTCAGCTTCTCTGTGCCTGTGTCCCCACCTAGGAAGAATAATAGCACCTGCCCCGTAGGGTTGTTAGGAGGATTAAATGAGTGGATGTTTGTAAGATGTGTAGAATAATGCCCAGCACATAGTAAGCATGGGAAATTCTTTAACCTCTCCATATTCAGCTTCCCCATTTAAAAAAATAAGGGTTCTAAAAGTGCTCACCTCATGAAGATATGAGCATTAAGTGAGTTAATATGGACAAAGCATTTAGTACCTATTATATAGGAAATGTTCACTAACCATTAGCTGTTTCTGTTTTTAGTCTTTCTAGAATTAGTTCTGACATTTGCTTTCCACTCACGAGGGGCTGTTGGGGTGGACAGAATTCTAGGATGGAGCTTGGAGTGGGAAATGCTAGGAAGCTGGAGCTTCTCTTCTGACATGTGCCCAGGCACAGCTCTCAGGATGAGGATAAAGAAGAGACGCAGTCGCAGGAGGAATAAGAGGTCACGGTTTTGAGGGGTCAGTAAGTTCCAGGTTCTAAAACTGTTTCCAGAGCAGACCAGGAAGGAAATAAAGAGCATAGTTATTGAGCAACTACTGTGGGCAAATGCTGTTCTATATATAACCCATTAGGTCTTTGCATCTTTATTAATTATCCCCCTTTTTTATAAAGAAACTCTGAGAAGGTAAATGACTTGCCCGAGATCCCATGGCTAACAAGACATGGGAACAAGGATAAAATCTGGGTCTCAATAATTTCAAAGTTTCTGATCTTTCCCTATATCTGTGGCCTCCCAAACAGATGAGTTCCAACATGGCAGCTGGGGACAGAGCTGGTAGAAGTGGAAGGCTGCAATAGGTCTCCTCCTTGCTCTGCTCCAGAGATTCAACCTTTATATTAAAGCAGGCTAAGTTTAGCTAAAATAATAAGTAAATGCCAAAATGTATCAATCCACGCCAATGCTCCTGGCTAGAGGACAGCTCTTTTCTGTTCCCTCCCTGAGAGGCATTGGGATGCATGGGTCCACCTCCCTTGTTATCATGTGTCCACCTAGCAGAAGGAGGCCCTTCATCATCTGTTCTTCAAGATCCTTTGATTGGCGATGGCCGGTATGGCTCAGTGGTTAGAGTGCTGGCCTGAGCACCAAAGGGTTACAAATTCAATTTCCAGTCAAGGGCATTTACCTGAGTTGCAGGTTTGATGCCTGGCCCAGTTGGGGCTTGTGCAGGAGGCAACCAATTGATGTGTCTCTTTTCTCTCTCTCTCTCTCTTTCCCCTTCCTTCCTTCCTTCCTTCCACTCTCTCTAGAAAATCAATGGAAAAAAATATCCTTGGGTAAGGATTTTTTTTTTAAGATCCTTTGATTGGCAGAGCCAATCAAAGATGAAAGGAGCCTGGGTTCCCAAGTCATCACATGGAAGGTCATCCATCAAGTGCCCAATTATACAGTATCATAAGCAAAAAAACTAAATTTTTATTGTTTAAAAGCCACTGAAGTTTTGGTCATGTTTGTTACAGCAACTAACACTAATTATGCTGGCATACAAGTAAAAATCACAAGTTAAAAAAAAAACCGAGGCTCTAAGAGCCAATGTTCAGATAGCAGTTGTCTCAGGCCAAATTCAGGGCTCCTTCCCTTGTGGTACCCTGCAGCTTGTCCCGGTTCAGGCTCCAGCTCTTTGTGGAACTCAGGGACAGTCACTTCCCTCTCTGGGCCTCAGTTTTCCCATGTGCAGAATGAGACTCTGTCCTGGATGGTGACATGGGGCACTTTGAGGCAAGTCTTTCTGCTGCCTGCAGCCCAAATGCATTATCCATGGTGACCTCATACAGAGTCACCATCGCAGTCCCTGGGTCACTGAGTAGTCAGTTACAAAAGAGGGTCAAAACTTTTCTTTCCCCAAAAGAGTCATTCCAGTTGGTTATATAATCATCTACATTTAGAATGTCTTTACAGTAACCATGGCTACCACAGCATATGTGCAGTTCAAACTTTGTTCCAAATCTGCTGATGAGGATTTTTAAAAATGGCTCCTTGTGTGGACCTTAGAGGGCCTGGCCTGGTTCTGTTTCCCCCTCTGTGGGGTCGGCTTGCTGATGGCCAAGAGGAGCCAAGACCAGAAAGGGAAGGGCTTTCCTCATAGAGGTGACCAATATCTGAGCTGAACTTTGCCAGATTAACTAGGGTTTCCCAGGCACAGGAGAGAGAGGGAACTCTTGGTGGGAGACAGAGCATGTGCAAACAGGGGGGTGAAATAGTTTGCTGTGTCCAGGAAACAACAAGATGGGTATTGCTAGGAGAAAGTGTGGGAAGGGGGGGACACTGTCAGGTGAGGAGGCTGGGGAGGGAAAGCAGAGGTAACTGAAGCGAGTGTAAAAGAGGCGCCATGTACAAAGAGGAGCAGGGTGGAGGAAAGCAGAGGGCTCCAGGCCTAGAAACAGTGGCACCCTTCCCACCATGGCCTGGGAAGGAAGCTGTGCCAAAACCCTGGAGCTGGGGAGAGCCCTGCCTTCAGGAAGGACGCAGCCAACAACCAGTGACTCAGGAGAATAAATACCCCAGCTGCATCTTTCGCATGCACTCCCTCTGGTCTCCAGCCAGGCCCCCCACGGGCCCAGTCCAACCTGAAGGCAGAAAACAGAAGAGCCATGTGATGGAGTCTGTCGTGATCAGCCTCCAGGGTGCAGAGAAGGGTGCAGGAGGGGAGAGTGTGGATCTGGAGAGGTAAACAGAAGGTGTCCAGCACACCTGTAGAGCATGGGCTCCACCTTGTAATAAGGGGAGATGTACGTCTGTGTGATTATTTAAAGTCTGTCTGTCCCGCCCAGCCCCATGGCTTAGTGTTTGAGCATTAACCTATGAACCAGGAGGTCACAGTTCAATTCCCGGCCAGGGCACATGCCTTGGTTGCAGGCTCAGTCCCCAGTAGGGAGCATGCAGGAGGCAACGATCAATGATTCTCTCTCACCATGGATGTTTCTATCTCTCTCTCCCTCTCCCTTCCTCTCTAAAATCAATATAAAATATAAAATTAAATAAATAAATAAAGCTTGTCTGTCCCATTCCACCTTGAACTTCATGAGGGCAGGGACTGGGTGGCCACTTTATTCTTAGCAGCTAGCATAGCACTTGCACATAGGAGGCACCCACTATTTACTGTGAATGAATAGAATGAATAAACGAATAAAATGGTTGAGTGAATTAACGTACTCCTCAGTACTGAAGAGCAGACACTCACAGAGGGAAGGCTTCAGGATTATTCAGAACTAGCCATTCCTCTTCCAGACCCAGAAAGTGGAAGAATGGTCCTTATTGAGCATCAGCCATGACCTTCAAGACCCTTGTCATATAGCCCTGACCAGGGCAGGAATGGATGCCCGGACATACTCTATCTACCCCCATTGACTCATAGCTGGGCCCCAATGCCCATAGCCCCTGACTCAGTGTGGGACCCCAGGGAACCCCAACTGTGCTGTCCACCAAATCCTCCGGGAGGTCTGGCCCAACCCTCACCACATCTAACCCCTGCATGTGAACACCAGCCTGAGTGCCCTGGGGTCACAGTGCCTCCTCCAATAGTGTGGTCAGGATCATGAACTGCCCACCACTCAGTCCTGTGGGCAGACGACACCCTGTCCCCTAGGCCTCACCTAGCCCAGTCCCACTACCTTCCCTCTCAGCTACTGCCCAAGTGCCAGCATTCCAGCTAGCAACACCCAACCTATCCAGGTGACTGGGGGATATCCAGGACTGTAGGCTTTGATCCGAGACAAGCTTCAGGCTCTGCCTTCCTGTCACCTCCCCTCATGGTGAAGGATGCCAAGCCTGCTGTGTATGGCTGTAAGAGTTGCTCACTACACAGAGGTGCCCAACTGAGTCAGACAGTGAGGGTTGAAATACAGCCCATGTCCCACTGGCCACGCTGTGCACCTGGCATGAGCTGGGGCTGCCCAAAGGAAGGGGTGCCTTTTTCTCATTTGAACAAAGATGCCTATGGGCTAGGAGGCTATGCTGGTATCATCCCACACAAAATCTGGGCAAAAGAGCTAGAACCAGCACAACTGGGGCCTGGAATATTCTGTCTGAATTTCAGGAAATCAGATGGCTTCAAGGCCAGTCCTTCCTGTGGAAACTCATTACACACCAAAGAAGGACCTTCTGGAGCAACAAAAGATATCACTGCAATTACATTTATCAAAAAAGCATGGCAATCAATGTCTCATGCATAGACTGCATTTCAAATGCTCTTAATCAATGGCTGTGCTAATTACACATTTATTGCAATTAATTTCATTTCAATTATGCCTTAATTACTAACCTTGAGTGAGCTTGGGCAGCTCAGAGAATTCGTGTCACCACACAGCGAGGACCCAGAGATAAGTTGCTGTCCTTCGATTGAAAGATGCTGCTCCATTAAAAGTTGGTTTATTGGATCAAGGCCTTTTTGGAGAGGAGGGGGGGTGGTTTCTCCCAGGAGGCAATTCATAATGTGAGTCTGAAATTGAATGCAGGAAAGCAGGCAGCTGTGCTTACTGATTAACTGGAGCTAGTGTTTCATTTACTCCTTATTGACGCCGATTCCTCGCGGCTTCATTCGCTGTGGTCAGAGTCTAAATGCCTTCGGAGTCCCTGCTTTTGTGATGTCCTCAGCCTCTGGCTCAGTCCCACTTGTTCCTTGGAAAGAGGGCTTTTTCTCAGCCCCTCCTCATGTCCAAAGGTGTCCGCTTTGCATTCCTCTGGCAGGGCCTGGGCCCCTTGGCTTCCATGGCCCGCCCATCGAGACTCCCCAGGGGACTGCCACTTCGACAACCCAGATGGGGGTCGGGAAAGAACCTGCCCGGTGCCAGAGCAAGAGCAGCGTGTACAGCAGACAGAACTCAGCTCTGGATCCCTCAGTCCTGGACTCAAGTCCCAGGCCTGACACTTCCTCGCAGCGTGGTCTTTGGGCAAGCCATTTAGTCTTCCCGAGTCAAGTAAATGAGAAGCAAAAATGCCCAACTCTGGTAGGAGCTTAAACAGCATCAAGTGCTTTCCACAATAAACCCTTCTCTCTGGCTTACAGCAAGTCTGCCTCCGGGAGGTTTCCTTATTTATAGGAGAGCAGATCTTAATGCAAAACAGTTTTTTAACTAGCTCAGGAGAAAGAGACCGTAGAAATCTGCTACTCCAGGCCTTTATCTTAAAGATGGGGAAACTGAGGCCAAGAACGGGGAAGCCTGAAGTCACATCATGAGTTGGTGCCAGGATTAGACTAGAACTGAGTCACCCGAGTCCCAACTCTTTGCTGCCACATCACAAGGCAGCCTTTTAGAAAGCCATTTGTCAATATCTGGTAAAGACTGGAGGTATAGAAATATCCCACGTATGTGCTCAAGGAGAGAAGCACAAAGATCTTTACTGCAGAACTATTTGTCATCAGAAGAAAGGTATTAACAACCTAAATATCCCTCACCAGACAGACACAGAGGCAAACTGTGATGGATTTATAGGCCGGAATACTATACAGCAGTTAAAATGGATGCCCTTGATCAATATTATCAGCCTGGATAAATTTCTGAACTACACTGTTTGAATTTTAAAAAGCTGCTGAATATTTACAGCGTGATATCATTTATGTTAATTTCTTAAATTCACACAGGCATAGAGAGAGATTATAAATACAGCCATATGTACATGAGGTATTAAAACATGAGCAGGAAGAATATATCAATTGAGTGACTACTTGGAGGAAGGGAGAATAGGACTGAGGAGGTGCACAAAGAGTCGCTTACAGTAGTAAGTGTAGCATTTTACTTATTTTTTCAAGAAATTTTTAAAGCAAATATGATTAAATATTCATGTGTTGGTTTTGGGTGTTAGATACTGGGCTTTCTTACTTTCCAAATTCCTTGTTCTGTTTAAAATATTTCATCATTACAATGAAAGAGCACAACAGTTAAGCTTGATAATCATCATTTACTCAGAACAGAGACATGAACGTTGAGATCATTCCAGGCTAACACTCAGTGCCACCAGAGAGAGGGTGACCACACACCCCAGCTTACCAGACCTAAAGCAGAGCTTGTAGGACATTAGGATATACTCAGCAAATATTTATTCAATGAGTTGATTAAAGAATTAAAATAGAGTGGATATTCAATAATGCATTTCTCTCCTTTTGCAAATATTCGCAGGAAAATCAATGAAATGGGGCAGAGTGAGACACAGAGACCAGTGACGAGCCCACTGTAGTTGTCAAGGTCCTAGACTCTGGGAGCTGGTGGCTGGGACGAGGGTGATGGTAGTGGAAGTGGAGAGAAACAGACATTATTTCAAATATAATTAGGAGATGAAATTGGTAAGCTGTGCTGATTTGGAGACTGAGGAAGAAGATCAGGCTAAGATCCTGGCGTCACTATTCTCGGGGAGAAGACCAGGCTAGAGGAGAGTCTTGAGTTCCTTCTTGGACACAAGGCATTTAAGGTGCAGCACAACCTTCAAAGGGGAACAAGCACCTTCCAGTGCCCCCTCCCCGCTCCAATGCCAATAACACCTCCTCCTGGGGCTCTGGGTGGTGGGCTCAGCCCTCCAACCAGGACAGTGGGCCCCGGAGGGCTCCAGCTTCCATTCCCTGGGTTTTCAGTGGTTCTGATGTTAGTTTGAAGGCTGTCAGGTGGGTTTTGGAGCAGCAGTTTGGGCTGCGCCCAGCAAGACAGCCTTTCCCTCTCACCTTTGCATTGTCAAACTTCTGATGATTAAAATGATCCAGGTAAGAGTATTCCCCAGCCCCACAGCTATGCTTCCATCCCAACTGGATCCCAAAGGGGACCCAGGCCTAGAGGCTGTCTATCACCTGGGGGCAGGGGCTGGGGCTAATTACAAAGAAATATGGAAAAGTTTCTGGCCCCCAAGTTCCTGGGGAAATGCTATCAAGAGTGTTGGCATGCGTCCAACCATCAATGTCTGCCTTCATATCCCTTAAAAGGAAACACAGAGAGAAACCATTCTGTGAGTGGAAGATTTTACAGTGCTAGTGAAAATTATGCAAAAGAAATCATGAACCTAATCAAAGTCTTTGTGGGTCATGCTGGAAATGCCTTTTCTTAAAATATTAGTCTTGCTCTTGGGTCTCGTTCATTTTTTCTGTCCTGAATAGTGTGGAAATTTTGGCCTTTTCCAGATGGACTCAGTGACTCTGGGAGGCTGCAAATGGATTTCCCAAAGGCTGTGCACAGTTGGTTTTCTTTCAGCTTTTCTTAATTTTCATTTATTTTTCTTCCATCTTCCCCCTGGCCTTGGGCCAGTGCTTTTGGGTTGAATAAATTTAAATGTCATTACTGATAATGGGAAAAGCCAAGCCCAATTTTGAGCCATATCACACAATGTAACTTATGCAAATGGGGCAGGAGGGGAGGATTAAAGGCCATCAATAGCCCCAATCACACTCCAAAAATCCTTCAGGCACCAGTGCGTCAAGTCCCAGTTCAAGTTCAAGTTCTGGAAAACTCTAGGATACCTCCAATTATCTCAATGACTCTTGCAAACTTCTCAAAAATTTCTCAAAACAAATCAAATTTTCATTCAGTGCTCAATTAAATATAAGTACATATCATGCAAGACTTTGAAGCGGGCTTCTTAACTTGGGTTCTGCAAGTCTATGGATAGAATTCAGTGATCTATTAACTTCAGCAGGAAAAAGTTACATCCTTTTTTCACTCTGACTGATATTTAGCATCTGCTTCCACTATGAATACGGGCAGCAAACTATAGTAGTATTGGCAGGGCCTTGGCTTTTACCAATAAAATCCATGAATATTTTCTTATCACCTAACAGTTACTATGTGTTTCACATATTTTGAAATACTTATAGTCAACACTGTTTTGAAATCACAGTATTTATAAAACCCTCCACTAGGTTGATAGTGTGAACAAAGAAGCGTCTTCATCCCGGAAGATAGCCTCCAAAACCCTGAAATGTCCTGCTAGGAGTGAGAAATTGGAGGTGGTGTGTTATACAGCAGTAGCTGACTGATATACCTCTGGACACCAGTACTCACCCCACTTGACTGAACTTCCTGTTTTCCCATCTTCTCTAAGCCAGTTACCCCAGAACCTGGCCCATGTCAGGGGCAAACCTTGTGCCAATTCCCAACTCTCCCCCCTCCATCTTCTCGGTTCCTATTTTGCTTCTCTTTAGCCCTGTAGTCTTAGAGGGTGAGGGAATATGTAACTTCCCTGGCCTTACTTCTTTAGGGTTGTTGGGAATATTGGATTTTTATAAGTATTGGTGTTATAAACTCTCTAGGATAATTCTAGGCCTATGGAAGATGCTCAGTAAATCAGCCATTCCAGACTGATACCTGAGAAATAGTATGGACATTGCTCCATTGAGGTGTGAGAAGAAGAACCAAAAGCTAAGATGGATGGGTGGATGGATGGATGGATGGGTACAAGAATTTGTGTGACTGATTAGGTGTGTGGATAAAGGGATGAATGAGGATGTCTGTACCTTTGGAAGGATAGATAAGCAGATGGTTGGGTCATTTATAAATAGATGAATGGAGTCCCTCATCCCTAGGGATGCCTAACTGCCTCATACTTACTTTTTGTTCTCTACCTTCTAGCGCCCACTCATTCCTCTCCTTTACAATCAACTTCTGGGTTTATTTTAAGTGTTCTTTTAAACAAATCACAAAACTCAAATTGGCTGGTTGAGAGTTTCTAGCATTCTAATTGTGAAGCATGCTCCTGAATGACTCGGGAGCTGATGGGATCTTGAAAAAAAGCCCAAGATGCTGAGAGAAAATGAGAAACATGACATTTTGAAAAGGAAGCCAATTTTCTTTAAAAACTATTGCCTCTGTAAACCGTATTGTAAATCCAATAAATTCACATAATATGATGGCAAGTCCCTCAAAAAAGAGAAAGGGGAGAGGCGAGGAAGAAAAAGAAAAAAGGACAAGAAAAATCTTGCAGAGACGTCCAAAATCATTCCTCCATTTAAAAGCAATTGCTTTGATCCTTATGACAGTTATTAAAAGCCAGACTACTTGGATTCAAATACAGACGCCACCACTTCCAAGTGGAGTAACCCTGGGCAAATCATTTAACCTCTCCATGCCTCAATTCCTTCTCAATAAAATGAGGGTATTAATGATACCTACTTCATTTGGGTAGTTGTGAGGATTACTGAGGTAGTATTGGTAAAAAAAAACTCTTAGAAATCTTCCAGGTATAGGGTAAATGTGAGCAAATATTATTACTATTACTCCCACACACACTCACTAGGTGAAGAACACAGTACCAGGACCCAGATGACCTAGGGAGTGTGAACAGGTTTAGCACTGCTCTGAAGACTCACCATCCTCTACAGCCTCCCATATTGATATTCCCTCCCAATGATGCTGGCAATGACTGCTCACAAATTCAATCCCAAACATCATGTAACCCAGGTATGGAGGTGGACCACATGGTCCAGTCTCAACACAGTGTTTTACTGAAAGAAACAGCCCAGCAAACAAAAAGTAATTTAAAGGACTTCAAATATTTACGCGATCTCTCAAAGAATTTCAAAGAGAAAAGTACATTCTTAATACCCAACAAACATCTTTACAATCTCCCCTATCACTACTGCTTCCAATATCCCACACATAGCATTTACCCAAAACTCTCTCTCTCTCCTTCACTCACTCTCAACCTCCAGCATCATGAGGCTTTTCTATTTCTCACCCCTATATACATTTCAACATTAGTTCTTCATTGGATAGATCAACTTTACCTTCTGACGGTTTTAGTGCTTTCTCTCCATTTCATACTTTACCTGGATTCTGTGTAAGAAAGGTGAACTTAGGAGGTGACCAAGTAGGTCAGAAGTATTCCTCGTAGAATCAGGGGAAAAGTTAAAAATACTCATTCACAATTGCTGTCCCTGCTATACCAAGTTCTCTGATATCTCCATGCCTTTGCTCAAGCTACTTCCTCTGCCTAGAATGCACTTCACTTCTTTTGAGAAGCTCTTGATTGGGCTGGCATCTCTGTTCTAAGAGTTGGGAGTGAAGCTGGGAGGGGAGAGAAGCATAGAGGGCTAGAAATGTGAGGTCTAGGTTAGGCAGTCTGACTCACCTCCATTCTGGTTTGGAAATGTAGAATGTGTTCCCACATAGAATGGATTACCTGTGGCCTAGCATGTGGTCTGGAGGCCTTAATGGGTAGTAAAACAGTTGGATTAGCAGATCCTGTGATATTTAAAACAGAAGAGCCCCATGGGGGTGGGGGAACAGGCCAATGTTCACCCTCAATAGCCATAGCCAGGAACTGCCACCCACTGGTCCCTATGAAGCAAAAAGCACAGACTTAGAAGGCAGTACTCGGTCCTCCAGACCAGCATGTCCATCGCGGCATCTCTGCATCTTTCTTCCACCCCCTAATGTGGAGCCTAGAACCCCTAGACCAGACCTTTGGGAAAACACCTTAGACATTTTATATTTTACAAAACACTTTACAGTTTTCAATGGACTTTCACCTATGTCCTCACAACCCCATGAGACCAACGGGAGCAGAATCCCAGCTCTGACCACAACTCCGTGTGACTTTGAGCATGTCACTTTCCCTTTCTGGGGCTCAGTTTTCTTAGCTGCAAAATGGGAGTATATAAGTCAGGATAAACTAAGCTATGCTACATACCAAGCTCCAAGTCAATGCCCTGACACCACAAAAATATATTTCTTGCTCACAGTAAATATCCACAAAGAGCAGTGAGGGACACTGCTCTGCAGAGGCACCACCACCGCATAGCTGCACCATTTGGAAAACAAGGCCTCTGTGTTCTCACGGCAAGGGGAGAACTAAGTCAGAGTGACACACAGGACTCCCACTCATATGTTATTGGCCAGAAGCAGTCACCTGGCCCTGCCTAACTCCAAAGGAGCCAAGAAATCTAAGAAAACAAATGGAATATTTGGAGAGCAATACTGTCTCTGCCACAAGATGTGATCATAACACCTCCTATATTGGGGACTATAAGGATTAGGTGAACAATTATATTTCAAGAAGATGTAACATTCAAACCTCATTAAAATATAACTAAGACTTCTCTGAGGAAGTCATTCCTCAGCTAAAATCTGAAGGACGAACAGGCATCAAGGAAATGAGCATTAAAGAGAAGGTGGTGCAAAGAGCATTGTTGGCAGAGGAAACAGTATAGACAAAGGCCCAGTGGCAGGAAAACCCCAGCATATTTGAGGAGCTGAGAGAAAAAGTCTGAGAGACTCAAGTAAGAGACCAAAGGGCAGCTTGGATGAAAGGGGTCGTTGAGCTCGGCAGGGGACAAATCTTGCCAGCTGCAACCGGATGTTTTGTCCTTTATCACCAGAGCAAACCCATGTAGCAGTTACTGTGGTCATCATTCCCACTTTGCAGAAGTAGAAACTTATGCTCAGAGAGGCCAGGAGACCATTTAGAGTTCCACAGACAGCAGAGCTAGGATCCTGATTCAGGCCCTCACCTCTATGTAGTCACCCTCAAAAGCCTCAGAGCAATTCAGGACTAAAAAAAATTATCCCCCTTCATGAGAAGAACCATTTCCTTCCCGGGACACATTCCACCTCCCAGCCCATGATGTGTGCAGAAAGTGTAGGCTTTCTCTGAGCTGGGCCAATCCCACGGGTTAGAGCTAGCACAGACTGCAGCAAAGAGCTGAGGAAAGAGATTAGAGACCCCAAGCACGTCCTTCCCATCTCAGCTGAGCCACTGTTCTAGCATGTGACTTTGGGCCAGCAATGTCCCCTTTCAGCTCTCAGTTTCCCCATCTCTGAAATGAAGGCCTTGAACCAGATGGTCTCTGGGGTCCCTTTCAGCAACAGGAGTCTTAGGTGTGTTTTCCAGCTGAGTAATGAGGGGGAAAGGGAGTAGATGCCAAACCAGCCTTTATCTGGAGAACCGCAATTTGCCAAACAAGAAAATCAAAGGGAAATTGCAAAGATGATGAGGGATGGACCTTTTTTAGGAACAACAATCTAATCACAAGTCACTGCTAGAGAAGAAATGTCACAAAAACCTTGATTTGCAGCTTTAGGGAGAAACGTGCCATGGGCGACAGGCAATTAACAATGTGAGAAGCTTCACGGAGACACAGATGAATCATGGAAGGCAGCATCTACAGGCTGGAAAGGAGGCCAGACAGCACGTGGTCAAAATCCTAGTCTGATTCATGAAGTCCTTGTGGAGCTGCCCCACCAAGAATTCAGGCTTCCTCTTGCTGGCCCCCTCTTGTGATCGGGAGCTTCGTACCTGTTCCCATTTTGAGTGGCCAGCAGTGCATGGCACATAGCAAGAGCCTGACCCATATTTTTGAATGAATGAATGCATGCATGCATGAATGGATGAATGGCTCTGGTGCTGCTCCAAGAATTCTCCTGATACTTTCACCATGGGTCCTAATGTCTGGAGCACTCTTGGTGTTGACTGCCTGTCTTAGGACCGTGATCTGGGAGGTGTTTTTAGGAACCCCTAGTTAGGGAATCAGAAACTGAGACAGGGAAAGAAAGGACGCTAATACGGGGGTGGGAGGAGAGGCATTAATAAGCATGCTACCACTGTGAGCAATTGTAGCTTAATCCCTCCAGGGACATCTGGGAGATGATATACTAGTAGAACTGTGCTGGCCAATACAGCTGCCACTAGCCACCAGGGGCTATTAAGTACTTAAAGCTTTGGCTAGTTCACATTGAGATGTAGAGTAAAGCAAATACATTCCAGATTTTGAAGATTGTATATTTTTTTAAAAAGTAAACTTTTTTGTTAATGATTTTTATATTGATTATGTATTAAAATGACAATATTTTTATATATTGTTAAAATATAGTATTAAAGTTGATTTCACCTGTTTCTTTGTAACATTAATTTAAAAGTACATATGTGACTCATAGTTATGGCCCACATTATATTTCTATTGGTCAGTGCTGATTCAGAACATTCCTTGAGTTATCCCACCCAAGGGGTGAGGAGGCTGAGGTTCCACCCACCCATTTCCATAGAGCATTGGTCGAGTGTTGCTCCCTGGGGTATAAATTCCCCAGTATTCCAATCTGCCCATGCCCCAGTGAGCTCCTGCACCCAGAGAAGACCCTGGAGCAGAGTTGCAGGACTTGCCATTGGAAGCCAGCAGTGCACTCAAGAACCTCACATGTAGGGCATGTGGGCAGAGTACCAATAGCACCTGCTACTCTGCCCTACAGAAATCTGATGACCACATTTGTGTGCTACCATGACACTCCAAACTCTCGCCTCCAAACTAAACAGCCCAATGTCCCTCTACATATCCTTCTCATAAAATGTGTTTCCTGTCCCCTCAGCTTCAGAGTTGCCTTCTCTAACTATAAAGCAGTTGGTCACTGTCCTTTGTCATAGGGTGTTGATTGAGATTGTCTATCTTCAGAAGCCTCTTAGCCTTCCTTCATCAAGAACCCCTTTGAGATGCTGGTAACTGATAGAATGTCTTCCCTGGAGGACGTGCACCACACTCAAAAACTTTTGCACTGCACTTCCAAGAAGTTCACAACCCCAATGTCCAGACATACATCCTCCAAATATTCATGGGCCCGAGGTTGAAAATCCTAGCTCTGATGCTTGCCTGTCCAACTCCTCCTTTCCTCCATTGCATATACTCAAATCTAAGTCCTTTCCATTTTTTCACCTGAAGAGGAAGGGAATTCCTAAAGCTGTGGGTGGAGGTAGGCACTCCCAGAGGATGTGCTGCCTGCAGAGCCCTGAGCACCCCCACCTCAGTCCCCAGTGATTCTCTGGTTCCTAGTAAACAGCCAATTTTGTGAAGAGGGGCATTGCAGGCAACTAAGGTATCAAGACAAGAGCCCCCTGCCCTCAGGGCACAGAATGTTAAGGCCAAGGACATCAGTGCATCTTCTGCATGCCAACAATATAGAGTTCATGCCTTCTCATTTTAATCCTCGGGACAACTCAGTGAGGTAAACAGGGCTGCAGACGGAAAAGGTGAAGCTCAGAGTGGAAAGGTTCCTGCCCAAGAGCACACAACTAGCAAGGTGGAGGGGGCTGGGGGGAGCCAGGACTTGAACCAGTATCTTCTGACTCCCAGCCCTGTGTCCTTCATCTAGATCAGTGGTTCTCAACCTTCCTAATGCCGCGACCCTTTAATACAGTTCCTCATGTTGTGGTGACCCCAAACCATAAAATTATTTTCGTTGCTACTTCATAACTGTAATTTTGCTACTGTTATGAATCGTAATGTAAATATCTGATATGCTATATGTGTTTTCTGATGGTCGCGACCCACAGGTTGAGAACCGCTGATCTAGATCAAGTTGCTCCTTGGCTAGCTGTCCACCCAAGTCCATTCTCCCTTTGTTTCATAGTTGTGATTGGGACATAGCCATCCGACTAGGGTCTGTATTTCCCAGCTTCCCTGGAGGCTAGGGATGGCCATGTGCCCATTCCAGTGATGGGATACAAGTGAACATGACATGTGCCATTTCTGTCTCACTTGTTTACAAAGAATTTATGGCCCTGATGGCCCAGATTTGCACATGTTTTCCCCTCCTACTGCCTAGATGGCAATAACCAAAGTGACCTTGGAAGTCACAAGAAGATGGCAGAGGCATCATCAGCCAGGGTTCCTGACTAGCTGTGTGGAGCAGAGCTACCTACTGACCTAGAATGTCACCTCTGACTATTGTATGGGAGACAAACAACTTCTTTGTTCTTTAAGCCATGTTATTTGGAGTCTGTTGGTATAGCAGCTGTGCCTTTTATTTTCACTAATATACAATGCCAGGGAACATCAGGCCAAATTCCATAATTATACAGAGTCAATTCTCCCTCTTGCTCATTAATTCATTCATTAATATAGAAAGAAGGCATCTGAACTCTAGGAATGTTGGCACACCAAGAAAGCCATGTGGTGCCTCCAAGGAGAAAAGAGGAGCAGGACTTGTGAGTTGCCACCAATGCTCACAGGGGCTGGACCTGGTACCTGAGATGGCCAAGGACACAATTCCCAACACTGGAAAGATACAACTGGCAGCACTTTGTTGTTGATCATATACACTCACAGCCCGGGTGCAAAGGGTACTGCAGGTCATGCCAGGCCACATGGGCATTATACTCCAGATCTGAGTGAAAAACCAGGGGCTGTGGGAGACAGGCCTTGTAGTATCTAGAGGGCAGGGTGTCCCCTGGTTCCCACGAGAGGATGTGATTGGCTCATTTGAATAATGCCACAATCTGGCAGGGATCTGAAACCTGCTCCTCAGTGATAAGTAGGAGCTGCACCTGGTTCCCTTGATAAGGAGGTTGTGTGATGAGGGACCCAGCTGCGGGAGCAGAGTGGAAAGGGGAACTCGAAGTTGGGCCTATTCAAGGCCTCTCCGTTTCACCTGCTAACAAGGCAGTGCATCAAACTGCACCTTCATGTTAAGCCTAACACTGCAGAATGCTCCCCAGGGGTCCCATCAGCAACAGCAGAGTCTCAGCCCAGAGAGTCCAAAGTCTCAGAACCCGACTCATTAGTACTCACTGCTGCCCAAAGTGGACTCAGAGCTGAGCTGCAGCCCAAGAGGGACAAGGGGTAGAGATACTCCGTTCCCCACACCTTCCTGACCCTCCCTGTAAATCACCCTGCCTCAGCGAGGTCAAAAATCCCCACCTCAGCTGGGTGAATCCTGGCTTTCCTTCACAGCTCCTACATTTGACACAAACAGACATTAACACATGTGCCCTTTGCTCCTGGAAGAAAATGGGCTCTGTAACCAAGACAACTAGTTTGAGCCCACAGCACTGAAAACAGCAGGCAGCTAGCTGTCAGTGACAGGGTCCGCCCTGGGACCCTCGCTTCCACACCCCCACCTCCTGTCCTCTGTCTCATCTGCTCCTGGTGACCTAGCTCAGCCAATCAGCAGGCTATGTTTGCTTTCTGCACTGGCCTTTCTCAACTTGTATCATCAATTCCTGGCTTGAGACACCATCTAGGCTGAACCCTGGAAAGGGATGAACTCTGTTCTGCTTTTACTATAGCTCAGGCATCCAGCTAATAACGAGCTTCAGAACCCCACACCCTGCAGACATGACCCCCACGAAGGCACGTGAGACCCTGTGGCCACTCTGTAGAGTGGGAACTTCAAGCTGCCAGTACTGAGAGTACTTGGGGTTAGGACTTCAACATATACATTTGGGGGTAGCCATATTCAGCTGATAACAGATCCACTGCCTTTCTGGGAGGGTCAGAGAGCTTGTGCCTCTGGGGCGGAGCTTTCTTTTCTTAGGAGGTGACCAGCCCCACCACAGGAGTAAAGAGTCACAAGAAGGGCTCCATGTGAGACGACCTAAAGGAAGGAGGGGCAGCACCCGGAAGGAGATGGGGGGACAGGTAGAGGAGGGGCATTGGGGAAGGAGATTTGTCACCAGATTGAACAGGGGTGTGAATAAATTCATTGTGCCTAGGGAGGGTGGACGGGCTGTGAAGAAGCTTACAGGATAATGGGGACATTTCGTTTTAAGAAGAAGGGACAGTCTCTCTGTCTTCACCTCCCTTCAGAAGGGTAACCAGTGCACCCCAGAGGGCAGAACCAAGACCTGTGGGTATAAACCTAAGACAGGCACGTCTCAAGTGCAGGAAAAGGAAAGCATTCCAGGCGTTGAAATCTTCACCCTTGGGGTTAGGACAAGTACAGCAGTGAGCTCCCTTCACCTGGAGTATTTGTCAGGACGGAAGATCATAGGGGTGCTCAGAGGAGTTTGCCTGCAATTCTCAGATTCTGTGATGTATCAAATAAAAGAGTTGGACTAAATAATTGAACTTGAAGCCTGCCCTTGTAGCCCCTTAGTCCTCTATACACTCACCACCTCTCTCGTTCCAGGCTAGATAAATTGTAGAGAGACTAGCTAATGACACGGAATTCTACACAGAACTCATGACATCCACCCAACAGTCCAAGCTACTCTGTATTTATAGTAGCTACTACTACAAATCAACGGATCTTCCTAAATACACACACACACACACACACACACACACACACACACTAGCAGAAAGCTTATCTAAAAAGTATTGAAGAACATTTGGACCCTGTCAATAAATTAAGTCTTTTAGTAGAATTTGGCTCTGTATATAGTGAGCTGGGAATTCAACATCATTCTAGAAAGGTGCCAAAGACAGAATAATGCTCCCCCTGCCCCCAAATGATGTCCACACCCTCATCCCCAGGACCTGTATGTATGATTTTTTTATTGAGGTAAAACTCACATAACATTTAATCATTTTAAAGTGTACACTTAGTGTATTTAGTAGCATTTACTGCACTCACGATCTTGTGTAACTACCACCTCTATCCAGTTCCAAAACCATTTCAGCATCCCAAAAGGAAGCCCCATGCCCGTTAAGCAGCCATTCCCCCTTCCTCCCGTCCCCAGCCCATGGCAACCACTAACCTACTTTCTGTCTCTATGCATTTACCTATTCTGGATATTTTATATCATGGAACCATACAATATGTGACCTTTTGTGTCTGACCTCTTTCACTTAGCATGTTTTTGAGGCTCATCCATGTTGTAACATGGATGGACACAGCTGAATAATATCCCATTGTACTGAAATGTTAAATAAGATGCTCCTCGTTTTCACGTTGCTCTGGGCTCTGAATCCCTGAGGCTGGTCTTAGTTGGCTCTGACGGGCTGTGGGAGCTGGTCACACAGACTGCTGCCTGCCTCTCCTCCCTCCACGCACCTCCGCCGTGCAGCCAAAATGATCTCCCTCGGGTCAAGCCTGACCTCACCCGGCCATGTCCCTGCGTAAAATCCTCCTGTGACGAGCACTCATCCACCCCCCGTCCCGCCCCCATCCGTGTCTCAGTCCCGTGGCTCTGGGCTCCAGCTCCCGCGGGGCCAGGCCCTCGTGGCTCTCCATGTTCTCCCAGGCGCTTTCCCAGCCAGAAAGGCCCTCTCGCCGCTGCTCTCTCAAACGGACTCAAATACCGAACTCGATGAGGCTAAGGTCCAAGTGCTCAAAAATGAGGCGAAAGTGGTGGAAGGGCTGTGAGATCGGTGGTGACAAAGATGCAATTTGCTTCCAGACTGACCTTCCAGGGAGATGGGCTGAGAAACTGATGAGTCCATTTAAGCTTTCATACTGACACATTTGGAAGTCATAGAGCTTACTTACCAGGGAACTTATGTAGCCAATGAGATATAAATAAGCATGTTAAAGGATTCCTGCTTCGGGCCAGCTTAATGGCCAGGAAACCAATAGTCAGAAATTGGAAAGGATCTGAAATAAATATGGCTGGAGCGGCACTTGAAACCTGCCTGGCCAGAGCAGTCGGAATAAACGCAGGGACACTGCGCAGACGCTTCCAGACCTCCCGTGCGCGGTTTTTCGTTCTGCTCATTACATTTTCCACTTTCTCACATCAACCATCACTCAGCAGTAGCCAGCACCACCTCAATTCAACGGTGTTCCAGGCGTGAGGAGGGTGAGCTGACAGAGACACACCGGAAACCCTGGGGTCCCCAGGTGGCCCATCTGGCTTGTCCCCATCTGGCCAGTGGCTTTATGGTCAGGGGCCTCTACACCAGAACCTCACCCAAGAGCAGGGATGTCACAGGTCGGCCTTTGTGGCTGGGCTCGCACTATAAGCTAGGTCCCTAGCTGTCAAAGCCAGCACCTGCCACCCCAGTCCTCCCCTTCCCCCTGGCCTGGCACTGGGTCACCATCTCCAAGGTCCCCTCCTGGGGACGACCTTATCCTATCTTTACTCCACACACGCGGCGCGGGGCATGCGCACACACACGCTCTCACACACAGAGATTCCTTCATGCCACCCTTCAGATGTACTCAGCAGTTGCGTTGGTGGCCATAGCTGCCTTCCAGATGTACTCAGCTCCCCATCTGGACAAAAGGCCCTGCCTTGGCTCTCCTCTCTCCTAAACCACTATCTCCTCTCACTCC
>NW_005871064.1:15010847-15032279 GCF_000147115.1 Myotis lucifugus
CCTCCCTTCTGGTTCTGAGAGAACATGCAGCATATATCCCACATACCCTTCCTTCTGAGCGTCCACGTGCTCTCCATGGGAAACTCAGGAACCGCCAGTGAGGATCCCAGTGGCAGCAGCGGGTGACTTCTCTCTCGTGCTTTTTTAATTTTCCTCGCTGCTTTCAATGTGCTTCAGCATCCCATGAACAAAACAGCCAGGTTTGATTCCCTGAGGAAAAACAGAAAGGAAGCTGAGAGTCACTTCAGTGTCCACTCTCAGAAAATCAAAAGTAAAAGCAAAGGGGGCGGGGGGCGGGACATAAGCAACATCAGACTCAGGTGGACCAGATAACTTCTCCCCTCACAGCTGGGATCCACTTGGGGCCAGAGAGGCCAACGAAGCTGAGGCAAGAAGAAAGGTCTGCCTACGGGTCCCCATCAGACTCCTGCGCACCAGTATCAAGAACCACATAGTTTTCAGCGCAACACCGACACATGCCAGTTCGGACGTACAACCATTCCCTTCTTCCCCGGTTTCTCAACTAAGAGGAGCTCTGCAAGTGAGTGGGCAGCTCCTCAGCATGTCACGTGTGTAGCTCTTTATATTAGGAGAAATGGCCTTTGCCTTTGTCTCCTGCTGAGTTCTCCAAGCAGCACCGATGTGTGTCGGGCCTTCTTGGGAGGAGGGCGAGGGGTGGGGAAGTGAGTCCCTGAGGCCAGGGATCCCAGCTGTTACCTCTCCGTAGTGTCCTGGGTTCCGCGATGAGAAAGGGGACTTTCACTTTTGTCACACTTTCATTTTTTTTAATTCTTTTTCAAAGGTGGTTGGCTTGGGTGTTTTGTTTTGGTTTGGTTATTTTAATATGCACAGAAGTGACAGAAGAAGTTTTATTCCCCAGGTCGTTCAAGAAAACACATCAACCCTGGAGGCCGAATTGCCTTGTTGGTCTCCTCCAGCTTGTTAAACGAGCATCTATAACATGGTCTGCACAGTGGCATGCAAGCCAAAGAGAACCCACCATTTATTTTTGTAAGGCCCACAAGTTTAGAATGTTTTTTATATTTTGCAATGATTTTTAATCAAAAGAAGACTATATAGTCACATGTGGAAATGATATAAAATTCTAATGTCAGTGTTCATAAATAAAGTTTTATTGGAACACAGCCATGCCCAATCATTGACATATTGCCTATGGCTGCTCTAGCATTAAAGGGCCCACCAAGCCAAAAAGGATCTCTCTCTGGCCCTTTACAGAGGCTGTCAACCCCAGCTCTAAACTGCCCCTACCTGCTGTCTCCAGTGTTAAAGAGCTAAGAATATATTAAAAAGTTACATTTTAGCCCTAGCCGTTTTGCTCAGTGGTTAGAGCATTGGCTTGCAGACCAAAGGGTCCCAGGTTCGACTCTAATCAAGGGCATGTACCTCAGTTGCAGGCTCTATCCCTGGCCCTGGTTGGGGCATGTGCAGGAGGCAACCCATCGATGCGTCTCTCACACATCGATGTTTCTCTCTCTGTGTCTCTCCCCCTCCCTTCCACTCTCTCTAAAAATCAATGGGAAAATATGCTAGGGTGAGGATTAATACAAAAGAAGTTACATTTTAATCAAACATCCATGGAACCTTGAGTATATTCTTGAGGAACACTATTTTTTAAAAAAGACTCAAGGACTTTGTAGAATAATGTGGGCTTTTTCTCTTTTTAAAATTTTCATTACAGAAAATTGTAAAACCTATTCAATAGTACACACGACAGTATAACGAGCCCCCACATACCCACCACCCAGCTTCAACAACTATTTATGGTCAATCTGATTTCAAATACACCCCACACCCCCTCCTGTGTTATCTGGAGGCAAATCCCAGAGCATGTCAGCTCATCGATAAGTACTTCATAGCATACACTGTTTTAAAACAAAGTTTTACAACTGGGGGAGACTGACAAGCTATGTGTAAAAAAGCATTTGTTGCTCAAGAGTCATAAGCCTGGGGGGGCAGGACACCTTATAACCGATGGAGGAATGCAAGCCGCTGCCTCACCTCCAAGCAGAACTCCAGGCTGGGGGACAGGCACCAGCCACTGGAAAGGGCAACCCCTCCCTCCCCACCTACTGTGGTCAAGGAAAAGGCACTGGACAGAGCAAGGGACAAGGAAGGGGGCTCAACTTAACTCAAGACGGGGAAGGAAGCAGACATACTTTCAGCTGAACAAGTTTCTGAAAGCCACGTGAGTGCTGGCACAAGATTCCAGTGTTCCTGGCAGAGGGTGGGGTCTGGGTTTCCTTCTCTTGAACAGCCCGGGTTGATGGGAAGAAAGGAGAAGCAAGCTGCCTCATGTGTCCAGACCCCTTTGGTCTTCCTCCCTCTGCCACCCCCAGGACCCCAAAGACATCCCACTCCCCTGCCTTCAGGAGAAATAAACGAGGCAGAGAATAGCCACATCAGAGGTCAGGGATGTCAGAGGTCAGAGATGGAGGTCAGGGATGTCACAGGTCAGGGATGAAAGTCAGAGGTCAGAGATGGAGGTCAGGGATGTCAGAGGTCAGGGATGGAGGGGCGGGGCGGCCTGGAGGAGAGGCGGAGGTGTGAGAGGAGGCAGGCAGCTTCCTGGGGGTCAGGCCCTGCTGGCCAGTGCAGCCCTGAGCTCCAACGGCCGGCTCTGTGTGTCAGCCTGGCCTGGCCACAGACCAGTTTCCTCACTGGACACTGAGCGGGGTGTGCTGCAGATGTGGGGGCCGCTTCCATCAGCTGGCTCCGAGCGAAGGAGGCTCTCCTCCATGATGTGAGTGGCCCCAGCCAAGCAGCGGGAAGGACTGAGAGCAACGAGGAGGTTTCCCTGAGGAAAAGAAATTCTGCTTAAGACGGCAGCACCAGCTCTGCCGGAGACGCTCAGACTGCCAGCCCAGCCCGTCTACAGGTTTCAGACTTGCCAGCCCCCACAATCTCCTGAGCCAATTCCTAGAAATAAACGTATGTATGTAGATAGAGAGATCAGGGTAGAGGAAGACAGGAGAGACATATAGATATGGATATAGATATAGATACCCATAGAGACATAGATACAGATGTAGAAATAGATATAATTATATAGAGAGATTATTATAAATATAGATGCTATAGATATCAACATATAGATGTAGATATAGATACAGATGATAAGAGATACAGATTACAAATAGAGATAGAGACAGAGAGAGATCCTACTGGTTCTGTTTCTCTGGAGAACCCTGACTGATACACATGCTGAGGATTTCTCTCCCCCAACTCTATAAATTTGTGATAATAATTAATAATCATGCCTAACATTTACTGAGCACTTACTACATGCTAGGCACTGTTTTAAGTGCTTTACCTACAGTAACTCACTAAATTCTCACAACAGCCCCAGAGGGGTAGGTCTAATTACTGTCCCCATTTTACAGATGAGGAAACTGAGGCACAGAGAGACTGGGTTGCTGTGAGCCTGCAGCAGAGAGCTGATGGAGCCTGGGAGGAAAGCGTTTGTTCCCTCATGTAGGCTGACCTGAGAGAGAGTCCAGTTCGCTCCATCGGAGGCAGGAAGACACCTGCTTGGAAAGAGCGGGGACGAAGAAAAACGCTGCGAGCCCAAACAGGTGGCACTCAGTCTTTCTGATCCTACTGTCACAGCATCAACAAAGCACAAAGTGTCTCAGTAAATTATCCCATCACATCTCTGTGACACCACAGTGAACATTTTAATATAGTAAATCTCCCCATCTTCTCATTCACACTTTCCCTCTGATGCTATCTCATTTATGTTGTGCTTGAGGAGTTACTAACCCAATCAAAGATAGATGAATCGAGCCCTGCTGCTGGGGAGAGAGAGAGAGAGAAGATGCAGGCAGGCATTCCAGGATGCCAGAGGAGCCTGCTGGAGGAGCCGCATCGGGCGGGGCCCTGAGAACCCATGGTCTCTCACCAGCTCCTCACCTGGACTGCTTCTCAGCTCCCGTCCTCTCTGGACACCCAGACACGGATGCCTGTGGATGTTTCCCAGGAAGGCTCTGGTAGGGTGGGGGTGGGGTTTTGGCTCTCTCCTCTCCCTTAAAAACATACTTGACTGCTTGTAATTCAAACTCAAACAGCCTGGCAACTGTGCAGAAGTGCCCTGCAGTGCAGGGAGAAGGGGTGCAGAGAGACTCAGAGCGGGGAGTCCTTTAGCAAGGCCAGCCCGCAGGGAAGAGGTCACCGGTCTCTGCATGCCCAGGCCTGTCTGCTGGAGAACCGGGGTCTTTACCCTGAAAGTCATAGGGAGCCACAGCAGAGTTTAGAGCAGAGGAGAGGATCAGATGTGTGTTTATAAAACATGATGCTGGTGGCTGGACAGAGCAAAACGGCAGGGGGTGGGGTCAGAGTAAAAGCAGAAAAGCAAGTTCGGAGCTGCTGCAGGAGGCCAGGGAGGTGCTGGAGTCTGGTTACAGTGAAGGTTCTGAAGATGGACAGAAAGGATGGACCGAGAGAAATCTGGGAGGCAGGCTCCCCTGGGGACAAAGCTAACTACGTGAGTTCGCTGGGTAATAAGATACCACAGACTGGGTGGTTCCAACAACAGAAATTCGTGTCTCACGGTGCTTGAGACTGGAAGCCTGAAACTGAGGAGGGGGCAGGGGTGGTGCCTTCTGAGGCTGTGAGGAAAGGCGCTGTCCCAGGCCTCCCTCCTTTGCTTGAACATGGCCGTCCTCGTGGTCACGTGGCTTTCTTTCTCCCTGAATGCATGTCTGCCTCAAAACGTCCCCTTTTTATAAGGACACGAGTCCTATGGAACTAGGGCCCACCCTAAAGACCTCATGTTAACTGGATGGCTTCTGTAAAAACTATCTTCAAATGACGTCACCTTCTGAGGTCCTGGGGCTGAGGACTTCAGCATGAATTCTGGGAGGACACAATTCAGCCCATAACACTAAGAAACGTTTGATGGGACATAAATGGGAGATACAATGGCCTTTTGTGTTTTTAAAGAGACTCCGTTAAAGCAACTCTTGTGTGTCTCTTTCAGCCGACTAGACTGTTTGATTGTTTATTTGTTTGCTTGGTTGAGGCCAGGCCTTACAGAGAGCACCATTCTGCTCTGAGATTCCCAGTTTCCAGGATTAAAATCCAACCCAACAGGCCTTCCTGCCGGGCATGTTAGCCGGGGGAGGAACAAAGGCTGGGCTGGCTATAGATCAGAAATCGGTGAAACCTAAGTAGGGCCCAGGGGGATACTGAGAAGGGAGCACAGGAGGTTGTCTATTTTCCTGGCACTTTCCAAAAATGTCTGGAACTTTATCTACAGTATGACTGTCTCCTCTCAGAGGTCCCGGGATCCGACTCACAGTCACCTGGGGAACTTGTTAAACACAGACTCCCAGGCCCCACCTTGGAGACCTGCATGAGAGCCCAGACCCTGTTTTCATCGTGTCCCGAGTGACTCTGGTCCCGGCGGCGTTTGGAAGCTGCTCCAGGGGCCCTGTCTTCCACGGGCCCTGAAGATAAACATGTGCTCAGGGCCCTGCGGAGCCCAGCGGTTTTGATCTGTGGGGAACTGGCACAATTCCTAGCCCTTGATTATCCCACCAAATTGTCTCCAGGCAGAGTCTAATTTCCATTTCTATTCCTGCCTCTCGACTCTGATTACTTCAGCAAGTGCATTCCAATTGCCCCATTCTTTTCTTTCTTAAAGAACAGCCGCTAACTTCAATTTTTAAAAAATATATATCAGCTATTTCCTAGGTCCTGGAAGCTTTGTGCTGCCAACCTCAGGGAGGGGATTAGGAAAAGATTTTATTTCTCCTACTTTTGATTCCTTTAAGTCGACCGAGACATTACATGACATTTCGACCAAGCCTGTTTAATGTGGGTAGAGACGGTCACTGGTGGGTCACTCAGGCATCAATTCGGACTGACGCCATGGCTGGTGCTGGCCCACCGAAGGCCGCCGTGGCTATGGGCACAGGCACAGCCAATGTGCAGAGCAAACCCCCAGAAGCACCAAGCAACTGACAGACGGGGAACTGGCGATGAATGCTCCGGCCTCTTTGTTATCTATCCATTGGGATAACGCCAAGGCATGCTCTGCACTGGATCCCGGGATCCCACAGTGGAACGGAGCTCCGGGTGCCCACAGTGGTGTCCTGCTTGCTAACACACCTTCGTGGCCTCCTCCCTGTCCCTGTCTCATTGCCTCCATTCCTTACCAGGTGTTTCCTGGGACCACCTCCCCAGGAGATGACCTGTACTCAAGTCCCTGTCTCCGTGCCTCAGCAGGGGCTCCGGGCAAGACGGGCACTATTCTAAGCTGTTCTGTGCTAGGTCACAGCTCCTCCTCAAAAGCTCAAATCCAAGACTGCATTTTAAACTTGATTACAGGATATTTAGGGCACAACATCGCAGGCTATGGAAGGTCTTTTCTGGCCATGCTAAATCCAGTCCCTTCATTCAGAGTGTTCCACTGAGACTCTGAACCAAACTGGGCTTGCAGCTCAAATAAATTGTCAGCATCTGCAAACCCATGTCAAGCAACATCAACCATACAAGAGTGTCTGGAGGTGGGATTGTGAAAGGCGCAGCCACTTTGGAAAATAGCCTGACTAGTCCTCTGAGTGTTAAATAGAGTCGCCACGTGATCCAGCAGTCCCATTCCTAGGTAATACCTCGGAGAACTGAGAATGTATGTCCCCACAAAATCTCCCACGTGAACATTCACAGCAGCGGCATTCCATCAACGAGACTGATGAATTGAGGACATGTGGGATAGCCATACAATGGAATATTATCCGTCCATATAAGGAATGAAATATTAATACAGGCACGACATGGATGAACCTTGAAAACATTATGCTAAGTGAAAGAAGCCAGTCACAAAGGGCTACATATTGTATGATTCCATTTATATAAACGTGCAGTACAGGCAGATTCACAGAGACAGAGAGGAATCAGCAGTGGCCAGGGATGTCTGAGGAGTGACTGCTAACAGGTATGGGGCTTCTCTGGGGGGTGATGAAAATGTTCTAAAATTAGGTAGTGGTGACAGTTGCCGGACAGCTCTGTGCATGTACTAAAAATCACTAAATTGGATTATTTTACAAGGTGAATTTTATTGTGTGTGAATTATATCTCAATGAAGCTGTTATTTGAGAGGGTATGTGTATGTTTCCAAGTCCCCTATAAGCCCATACCTGTAAATTTTTTACAACTTTCTAATTTTCCTGAAGCATCTTTCCAAAGCCATATTACAACCCCAGAAGAAAGTGAAACTAAAAGTCTGGCTGTGGTTCTTGGGGATGGTAAAGCGGAATTCCAAACGGAGCGTGGGGCTGAGTGGGCACAGCAGCAAGGACGCTAGGGTACCTGCTCCGGATCCCACGGCAGCCACCTGCAGGCTCTAGGACCTCAGCAGGTGGCACCTACATACAGGGTTTTGAAAACATTAAATGAGATACATCTACATGAGTATCTGTCTCGGCCAGGCAGAAATAAGTCTTCTTAAAGCAACACTGGAGAGACATTGTTCACCCACTTGCTTATCCGAGGCACCTGAGTCTTGACGGCAATGGACCAGGGGTTCAGCTGTGCCTCTGTAACAAAGCTAGAGGGACTCTTTCACTAGGGAACTCTGAAAGTCACAAAAGAATTCATTCCGAAGGACTGCAGTCGTTCCCTGGGGTGAGGGCAGAACACAGTTCAGCGTGCAATTAATTTCAACCTCATGTAGTTTAATCAACTACAAAAGCCTTGAACAAAGTCTCTGAAATCATCCCATTTTACAGAAGAGAAATAGACTCTCAGAGAAATCAAATGGGTGACTTCAGGTCACATAAGTAGAAACTGGAACTTCTGGGGCCTGAACCCACATCTCCAGCCATACACATATCCGCAGGCAGAAGTCAGGCAGGCCAGAGCTTGGGTAGGACCAGGCTAAGGAGTTCAAGGGAACAAGGATGAAGACAAAGCCAGAGCTGCTTCCTACACCAGGGAGGCAGTGTATGTGGCCATCTGAGATGACCCTTGGAGGGAAGCCTAGAATGGCCAGCCATTCAGACTGGCACCAAAGAGCTAGATGGTTTCTCAGAGAAACCACACAATAGCCCTGTTCCATGGAGATCATAAGGTAAGTGGGTGCGGATGGTGAAACAAGACTTGGAAAGGTGATGTGACTCACCCAACCAGAGCTGGTACATTCTAACTCCGGCCTGCCTGTACGACTCCAAGTCCTATGTTCTCTGCCCCTTGGTACCCAAAATAAAAAGTTTTGTTCACCCTGGACGGATGGCTCAGTTGGTTGGAATGTCATCCCATACACCAAAAAATTGTGGGTTTGATCCCCAATCAGGGAGGGTACAGGTGGCAACTTATAGATGTTTCTTTCTCACATGGACGCTTCTCTCTCTCCCTTTCTCTCTCTCTAAAATCAATAAACATATTATCGGGTGAGAATTTAAAAAAAAAGTTTTGTTCAATTTACTTAGATGTGGGTGGGTGAGAAGGACTGGAACATGACCCCCCAAAGTAGTTGTTTCTTAACTTGCAACTAATTCGTTTTTAGCTATAAAATGGAAATAAAACCTATGCCATTGGGCTGCTGTGAGGAGTAATGAGGTGACTGAAATAAAGCACCAAGGGAATGTGGGGCACGCAGTGGGTGGCTTAAATATTAACTCCTTTCCCTCAACAAGAAGGCTGATGTTCCAGGTCCACAGCCTGCTCCTTAGAGCAGATTAAAAGACAGCAGTGGAGCACAGAACGGTCACATGGGGTGGGCAAGGCCTTGAGGAACATCTAAAGCCACCCAGTGGATAAAAGCTTGAGAAACTGAGGTTCAGAAAGAAGCAGCAACTTGCCCAGGGCCACCCACCAAGATGGATTAGTCATTCAAAGAAAGAGCCATTCCACTTTCCCAAGGTTTCCCCCTCAACACGGAGGAGCAAAAACGACTTCTCCTCTGGCAATTCTTGGTAACTCTTAATAAAGACACTTCTCTGGCATAAATGCTAAAATGGCCTAACTGTGGCTAACTCTTGGATAATGCTAGTTAATCCCTGCTAATGTTTGATTCTCTAAAGCATCTTTTCCCATCAATAAGCTTTTTTGTGTGGGAAAGGCTCATTTGCCTCGCGTTTCTTATGGAAATGTGGTTTGTACATACATCCTCCCTGCATAAATATTTAGCTCATCACAGTGCTGCACAAATTCTCTGCAAATTAGGTGGAAATCAGCCTCAGCTGACACAAGCATCTATCCTCATCCCGGGGAAAATCATTATTATTTAGGACTTATTAAGCCCCAACAGTAAGTACTGGATGGGCCTGGGAACATCAATAAATACTGGATGCAAATGTAAGCCAAACACTTGAGCTAAAATTGCTCTTGTAATTTCTACCTGCCAGGCAGCAGCAAAAGGTTGAAGAAAGAAAATGGGTTGCAACTTGGCTCTGCCCACTGCAAACTGTTGCAACAAGAGCAAATTACTGAGTCCCTCCTCATCTAGAAAATGGGTCTAATCATACCTCTCATAGGGCTTTTTATTACAAAGATTAAATGAGATAATATGTGTAAAGTACCCAGTGTGGGGCTCAAGAAACCACTGAGCCAAGCAAGACCACCACCATCTCTTGCCTGGACCATCCCAACTGTTGTCCCACCTCCACCTTGGCTTCCCACAATCCTCTCTCCAAACCACAGTCAGAGGAACTGTTCTTTTGAACTGCAAGTAATAACAGCAACAATGAACACTTAGTGGGTGCTTACTTTGTGCTAGGCACTGCTCTAATCCTATGACTCCCAACTTGAAATCTTCCACTTCCTGTGGCCCTGAGCATAAAGGCCCCAAGTCCTTGCTTGAGCCAGCAAGGCCCCGACGAGCTGGCTCCCCCCTTTCCCCACGGCGTCTTTTCTCGCTATTTTCCCTGCTGGACTGAATCCCAAAAGTCTCGTTTTGAGTAATGGTATGAGTCAGTTTTCCCCTTTTATTTTTCATGGAGAACTAATGTCAAAGATAAACACAGATGGACATCAGTTAAAGCAGTGAAGACATTTTATTCTGTAACCACTGACAGGAGGGGAAAGCGATAAACTCTGTCTGACTTGTGCAGGGTGAGTGGAGGAGGAGGGAAGGGAATGGCAAGGCCTTGGACACAGTCAGGGAGGTGAAAAATTACAAAAAGCGGGAAGGGGATGTTGGGCCATGTGAAACCCGTCTGGGTTTGCTAACACCTATCGGAGTTAAGCACCTACACTACCAGAGAGACAGGGAGACAGGCTCTATCCTCAGATGTTGGCTGGAACAAATAGTGAATTCTTTGGCCACCTTGAGTTTTCTCAGGCAGGCACGTGAAGAGGGTCTAGGCTAGGGCCATCCTAGGGATGTGGCCTTGAGCTGTAAGAGGCTATGTTAGTGTTTGCTCAAGTCTTTATAGGCCAAGGTTGAAGCCCAGCCAAAAAGAGGCTCAGCAGCCCAGATAGAGTTTGGTCAAGGAGAGAACCTTTGTCACTGACTTTTAGTGTCAGTGCCAACTCATCTCCACCCCAATCCCACCCATTTTCTTCCCATGCTCTATTTTGAAGTCTCCTCCATCCAAAGGAAGCCTTTCCTCCTGGGGCTGTCACTGGGGCACTGGGATGAATATGAGATTTAGGGCTATTCTTTTTATTCCCTCTAACCATCATAGGTTCTTAGAGCAAAAACTCTCCCCCCAACCCTTACAAGGCCTGACAGAGGATCCAACACACAGTAGGTGCACAATGAACGTTTGTTGAATTAATTAATGAAGCCATCCGGTCTCACTCACAAAGGTTTGGGATGCTTCCTTCATAACCGCCTTCCCCCGGGACCTGTGCTTGATTGGACAATTACTCCAGCGCTGGAACAAATCACCCTCAGGCGCTCGATAAAACTATTCAATGAAGGCTGCTGACAAAGGAACTGATTGCACGGCTTTGACCCTGAAAGTAATTACATGCACCAGCATCCATCTGCCTGTGGGGTGGCCTGGAAGGGGGTCCTCACCTCGATGCAGCTCTGTCTTCTAAATAAACTCAAAAGAGCATATGTTGTCACTTCCCCCCAGGACTATTGTCACTTGTTAGAAATCAAACAGAGGGCAAGTAAAATGTGTAATCTGCATGTCCAAGCACCTCCCCAGGCTCCACTATTGCTCCCTTAATCATCTCCATCCAGATACCAAACACCAGCAGCCCCTACTCCCTATGAAGTCGGCAGGACAGCCCGGGATCAAATGATTGTGTGCTGCCCTCAGCGCATGACTATCTCATCCACACATCAGCCACCGCTGGCCCATTACCTTCTTTCTCCCACACTGAAAAGCTAAAAGTCATCCTTGATGCTTCTGTCTCTTCATCCACTCATTCATTCGTTCCACAAGCACTGACTAAGCACCTATTAGAAGTAGACACAGTGCTGGGTTTATACTAATGAAGGAGATGGCCATGATCCCTGCCCTCATGGAGCTCATAGTTTAGAGAGGGAAATGAAGATTAACTGAGTAGATATACAAATTTTCAAACAACATACCCATTGTTAGCTGGTTTTTTTGCCAGGTCCTGTAGGGAGGGATGTAGCATAGAATCATTGACCAACATGACCTTAATGTTCCTCTCATCTTGACCAAACTTCAGACAGTTTCTTCCTGACTATAGACTCTTGAACTTTCTGTTTTCTTAGAGTATTTACTTTAAAAAACTTGTCATTGTAAGTTCTTTCTCTGCCCCTTTGAGATGTAAATCTCCTCCCAGTCTCTTGCCAGTTTTACAACCCAGAAAAGTCTTTCTCAAGGACCTGGGAGCCATCCCCTAGAAACGTAAGCCTCAAGAAAGATAGTGCCCCTGACTAGCAGTCTCTGTGGGAGGGTAGGAGTCTGACTTTGATAAGCACCAATTAGCAAACACAAATGGCTTACTCATGTAGGCAGATGTCCTCCACTCGCTTTCCATTGGCTCACCCCAGAGCTTAAAAGCCCTCCTGACTTTTGTGAAATTGAGTTGAATCTCTCCCCCTTATTGTAATAGCCTTAAATAAAGTCTTCCTTCCCTGTTTAATTCTGTCCAGTGCAATTTTTCTTTAACATCATACAGAAATGAATAAAACATGGATCCTGGCCCCCAAAGAATTTAAGGTCTGACAGGAAGACAAATTAAAACATTCAAAATTGTAGGAAATGCTATGATAGAAAACCAGAATCAGCCATGAGAGGGTAACAAGGGAAACAAATTTAGATGAGAATAAGATCAAGGAAGAGCTCTCTGAGAAGTGATATTTCAGCTTGAAGAAATGTTTTAGGCAGAGGGACCAGGCCTTTAGTTCAAACATTCAGTTTTGGATATATTATGTCTCTGTTCCACATCACATCCTGTTATATTTTCACATGTGTCTCTCCTTTTACTTATCAAAGCACAGCTCTGACTGGGTGCTTCCTCAGCTCAATAATCCTAGAGCCAAACATGAACCCCAAGTACCCCCAGAATGAAGCCCATAACTCTTAACTTCCTCAACCTTAGGTCAGGATTGTTTAATCTGGCACCTTTTACCTCTCCAACCATATGGAGAGAAAGTGTCTCAGTGAAACACAAGTCTTCAGGGTTGTGACAGAGGGACCTTCTTGCAGAGGTAACTAGAAGACAACCTAGGGAGTGTGAATGAAGGCACACAAATGATTGAGTGAATTCATATCATCAAAGTACTAACAGGAGAAAAAAATTGCTATTTCCTAGTGGGCCAAGAATCCAGTTATTTTGCTTTATTCTGTGACACAGGACCTTAAGCAAACAGGAAACACAAGATCAGTCTTTGGTTAGTTTACTTCCCAAATGAAAGACATGGCTGTCCCCTGGGACCTCACTAGCCCTGAGCCCCTCTCTCCCCACAGCTCCCCAGCTCCTCCCCGCCTTCTGCAGGGCAGGAGCATCGAGGTCACCCTTAGGTCGGGACAGAAGTGGGGTCCTGATGCCATTATGCTTGGACACCCAGGAATGCCTGAACCCTGCGTCCCTGTAGGACTCCTCAGGGAGCCCTCCTCAGAGAAGGGTCACCAAACAAGGAGCAGTATGTTCTGCTGCCATGAGCTGGGCACAGGCCCAGTCCACACCCCATAGAGCACTTAGGACCCAAGGCTGCAGCACAGCTGGTGGAGCCTCTGCTTCTCGCAACACACCTGGCAGGGAGGGAATGCTGGCCCGAGACACCTCCTCGGGACCAAAGGGGTGATTTACACGCACTGTCCACTGCAGCCTTGCCCACAGCTCCCTGCAACCCAAACACTGTCCTGGCTTATGACCTTTCAGACAGTAACTCCGCCTCCCCCTGGGAGGAGCGAGAGCACCTGCCCAGCCCCTCTGAGCAGTCTTCCCAGCTCTCTGGACCTGCTGGCCCTGAGCACAGGGTTGTCTTGATCAGACCTTCTTCCTGGGTCATGCTCTCCATCCTAGAGCCAAACCTTGTCTTTTCATCCCCAGTCATCCCTGGGCCCGGGCCTGCTTATGCCTCTGAGCTCACACACTCAGCTCCTTCCCTCTCAAGGTCTAGAAAGCCAGGCCTGCAGCCCAGCCACCCTCTTGGCCTTGACTCTTGCTTCTGTGATGAGCTCTATTTGCATCCCATCAAGGGCAATGAGTTTCTGTGGAGAGAGGAGCAGGACTTTTTTCTTTAATTCAATTAAGCCACATGCTGACTGTGATACTTTCTCCACTATCTAAGGCAGCAGGTACCATTGCAATTATTTCTCCTCTGCTGAGGCCGCATGTCAGCTGGGGGTATCCAGAAGATAAAGATGAGATTGTGGAACTGCAAGGGCAATGTGATGGGGAGGGGTCAGGCCAGGGAGACTGGGAGACTGACCAGGGACGCCCGAGAAAAAGGTCAGCCAGGAGTAAGACTGCATGACGTGGTCCAGAGCAAACCACATCTGGGAACCAGCTGAGATGCAACTTCCAGCTGTTTGCAAGGACCTTAGAAGGAAGAGGGCATGTCTTAATTTGGGTTCCCCCAAAAGCAGATCTAGACACAAGGATTTGGGTGCAGGCAGTCTACTTGAGAGGTGATCTGCGGAAGCACAGTGAAGGAATGGGGGAGTGAGACAGGGGAGTGAAGACAGTCAGTAAATGCTGCATTGCTGAGTAGGCAGAGTTCGATCTCACTTGGAGACACCTTAGAAGTGTCCCCAAGGGGTGAGGAAGCCAGTGGTTCATTCACTGTAAGGAGTTAATACCTATAACGCTGAATGGTGGCCCTCAAAACATATCCACATCCTAAACCTAGAACCTGTGACTGTGATCTTCATTGGAGAGGCAAGGAAGGGCTCTCCCCTAGAGCCTTCCAGGGAGCAAGGCCCTGCCAACACCGACGTCAGACATCTGGCCTCAAGAGATATGGAGAATGTGGTGAGCAGAACAATGGTCCCCTCCAAAGATGCCCATGTCCTAATCCCCAGAACCTATGGGCATGTGCCCTTACATGGCAAGAGGGACTTCCCAGATGTGATTCAGTTAAGAGCTATGAGATGGGAGAAGTACCTTGGACTGTCCAGGTGGGTCCTTGTAAGTAAAATATGGAGACAGAAGGATTGGGGTCAGAATTAGAGAGAGAGATGAACCGGGTAGCCTTCTGCCTCTGAAGATGGAGGGAGTGGCCAGGAGCCGAGGAATGCAGGCCTCTAGAAGCTGGAAAGGGCAGAGAAGAAATTCTCCCCAGAACCTCCAAAAGGAACACAGCCCTGCCTACTCCTGGATTTTAGCCCAGTGAGACCCTTTTCAGACTCCAGCCTCCAGAACAGTAAGAGAATAAATTTGCATGGTTTGGAGTAAGTTTGTGGTCATAGGACACTAATAAGCTTTATAGACTTGAAAACAATTGAGATTGGCCCAGGAGCTGCGAGGAATGAATGGGATGGGCGCTATTATGAGAAGTTTCTCTGACTCTGCAGGATAGCGTGTCTGAGATGTTCATTGATATGCTACTAATACTGGAACTCCTTCCTTTCTTTGGGGGAAGTCATTCCTACTTCAAAAAGTGAGAATAGCCCTGACTGGTTTGGCTCAGTGGATAGAGCGTCGGCCTGCAGACTGAAAGGTCCCAGGTTCGATTCCAGTCAAGGGCATGTACCTTGGTTGCGGGCACATCCCCAGTGGGTGGTGTGCAGGAGGCAGCTGATCAATGTTACTCTCTCATTGACGTTTCTAACTCTCTATCCTTCTCCCTTCCTCTCTGTAAAAAATCAATAAAATATATTTTTTTTAAAAAAAGTGAGAATAGTGCACATGTATTGTCTGCCATTGCTCTAAGAGCGGTATATGTATTAACTCCTTTAGTTCTCAGTACAAGTGAATATTGAGATCACTGTCGTTACTCCCGCTTCACAGAGAAGAACGCTGATGCGCGCAGAGGCCTAGACAGTGTTTGTGGAAGCACGTTGTACACTGTAGGTGCGGTAAAATATGAGTAGCCTTGGCAGTCATAGTAGGGAAGATTTCATGTATGTGGGCATGGCCACGGACCAGAAATACCAGAGAGAAAAGGCAGAGTAGATGTTTATGAGACTGTTAACAACCTGGACAAAAGAGCACAGCCAAGTTCAACAGCGCCAGCGTTCTGTTACAGCGTTCTGGAGCCTGTGAAGACAGCCAAACGGTGCGGCCACGTTCCCGATGCCAAGCAGCCAGCCGCCAGGGAAGCGTTTCAGCTCACAATCACAGAAAATGTGTGCTTTCAGAGAAATGTCCTCGGGGTTCGCCCGTCCCCTGGAAACCCAGCGGCCCAGGCCCCCAGCCCCACCCAGCCCAGAGACAGGTTACACAAGGACTGTCGGCCCTGTGGCCTATGCAGAGGAGAGAACTGTAAGAGGCAAGTGACCACACGGCTGCCCCCAGAGATGCCCACTGTGACCCCTGGGCCCAGAATGAGGTGCTCTAGGAAATCCATGAACCCCTCAACAGAAGCAGATAAAGAGGGAGAATACAGCTGCTCCTTACAAAAGCATGTTTAAGGGACACACAGGGTTTGGCTGGATTCTCCCATCTTTTCCCTGGTTCTTTCATTTACTTAATGCAAGGCCCTAGAGCCGCTCTTTTCTGCCCACTAGTGAGCACTGTGTGGTCGGACAGTTACTTAGCTGGAAGGGGGTGCAGCGAGGGGTTGTCGCAAACGGGACCAAAGCTAGAGGCCCCAGGCCACCCTGGGAGTAGCTTGACAGTCCTAGAAGGGACCCGTCCTGGAGGGTCATGCAGACCACACTCCCATGCAGCCCCAGAATGGGCTTGTGGGCTCTGCTGGCTGCGTCCAAGGACAGGGCACTCACTGCTGCTTCTATCAGCTTGTGGACATCTCCGGTGGTGAGCAAAGGCAGACTGTTGCCCGGGCACGCCATGCTGCCCCTGTCGCCGTATGCAAGCCACACCTGGGGCGGCGAAGGTCTTCCAAAGACCGTCCTCAGTGAAGCATCATGCCACCGACCATGACCTACCCCCCCATCCAAACATGCACATCCCTCTGCCATGATGCCCCGCCTTGTTTACAGCACACACTGCCTGTCTGCTTCAGCCTGTTTTACAACCGTCTTCCCCATTTCACTGTGAGCGCCTGAAGGCACAAACTGAGTTTCCTCCTTGATACCTGACCCACATAGATGCTGAAAATTCCTTTTGTTAAAAATGCAATCCTTGCCCTGGCTGGGTGGCTCAGCTGGTTACAGCGTCGTCCAATACACCAAAAGGTGGCGGGTTCAATCCCTGATCGGGGCACATACAGAGGCAACCAATCGATGTTTCTTTCTCACATCAATGTTTCTCTCCCCCTGAACTTCCCCTCTCTCTAAAATCAACTGAAAAACAAACAAACATAGTCTTGGGTGAGGATTAAAAAAGAAAACAATTCTTTAACAAAATTCACCAAGCTCAAGTGGCTTTGTGTCTCTGTGCCTCTCTCTCTCTCTCTCTCTCTCTCTCTCTCTCTCTCTCTCTTTCTCTCTCTCTCTCTCCCATAGGCAGAAACCAGAAAGGAAGACCTCACTTCTATGCTAGCACACACCCCACAGAGCATTCGCTGCCTCTCCCCTCCCATACTCTGATCTACAATACAATTCGCATCTTCACTCACCCCCCCCCCCCGCCCCCCGGGACCTCTGTTCCCATGGATCTCAAACGTGATCAGGCATCACAACCTTCTGGAGGGCTTGTCTAAGACACGGGGCTTCCATTCAGCGGGTCTGTGGTGGGACTGAGAGTTTGAATGTCTAACAAGTTCCCAGGAGGTGCTGCTGCTGCTGGTCCAGGAACCACACTTTGAGAACTGAGGAGGCACAGTGCTTCACTGAGGACAGTCCCTGAGGGACATTCCCAGCCACAGGAATGGCTGGCATATGGGGCAGGGGAGACATGGAGGGCTTGGGCACTATCCTGCCTTTTCTCACCATCCAGGACACCTCCAAGCTGTTCCAGGCAGCACTGAGCACCTCGGAGGCATGCAAGCAGGGGGTACAAGACCATTTCACACACGCATAGCCTCTCCACTCATGCTTACCTAACCTCTGCTTGCATACCTCCAGCAACAAGATGCTTACTACTTGCACGTTAGACTATCCTATCTTCAGTTACTTCCTACCTAGGGTTGCCAAATAAAATAAGGGACACCAGTTAAATTTAAATTTCTGATAAACAATGAATAACTTTTTTAGTTTAAGTATGTCCCATGCAAATATAGTTATTTGGTAAATCTGGCAACCCTACACTCCTACCCAGCAGGTCTTTGAGCCACATTCCCGCCAACCCTAAAACAGCCAGGTGAACTCAATCTCAGCTGCAGCTACTTCTTCCACTTCACCAGAGCCATGCAAGTCATTGCCAAGAGCAAACAGGAAACACACTTGCCAGAATTGCACTTGGAGCCTGGGTCATACAGCTAGTCCAGGGCTTGGCTGCTGTCAGGAAAATGACCTACCACCTGGGCTCCCCAGGTGTGGGCCTCCCTGCCTGGAAGCAGATAGACCTTTATGCTGGAGCCCTAGCAGACTGTCAACTCCTGTTATCCATCCACAACTCTACCATAAGTAAGTGTTAGAGGCTAGAATAAAACCTGCTTCTTCTGATTCCCATGCCGTAGCCCAGTGATGGCGAACCTATGACACGCGTGTCAGAGGTGACACGCGAACTCATTTTTTTTGGTTGATTTTTCTTTGTTAAATGGCATTTAAATATATAAAATAAATATCAAAAATATACATCTTTGTTTTACTATGGTTGCAAATATCAAAAAATTTCTATATGTGACACGGCACCAGAGTTAAGTTAGGGTTTTTCAAAATGCTGACATGCTGAGCTCAAAAGGTTCGCCATCACTGCCGTAGCCCTTACACTCGTTCAAAAATCACTCACTAACAGGTAACCCCAGGATCTCACACAGGGCCTATGTGGTAGAGGAACCTTCCCACGCAAGACTTGCCATTGCAAAACTCCAAATACCAAGAGTTAGAAGAATCCTGCCTGGTTTGTGATGTCTCCCAGCCCAACCACCTCATCGAAGACCAGGAGGGAAGGGACTTGCCCAAGCTCAAATTCAAGTTGAGAGCAGAGCTGAATAAGAATCAAAGTCTAATGACCTCGGCTTGGACCTTGTCCCACCCTGCCAGGGCCTCTTCCAACCAAAAGGGAACCACTGGCAAATGAAAACCGCAGAGGCATCCCATGTGTCTGCCATGGAATTTGCAACAATAAACAACTCTGACAATATCAAGCATTGAAGAGGATGTGGATAAAATCGTACTCTCCTATACTGCTGTTGAAAATGTAAATCACTAGAGTGAATTTGGAGAGCAATTGGCAATTCCTAGTAAAATTGAAAGTGCACGCACGTACTGTACAACCCTGACATGCCCCCACAGAAACACTCCCGCACGCATCCAGGGCAAGGATGCTTATTACAGCACTGTTTGTTATGGTGAAAAATTGGAAACAATCTCAATATGCAACTAGACGGAAATGAGAAACAAAACATGGTTTATCGACATGACAGAATACCTTGCAGTAGTTACAACGAATGGATTAGAGCTAAATTTATCAACAAGAATAGAGGTCATACGTGGCCTGATGTGAAAAAGCAAGGTGGAAAGGGACCCAGAGCAAGTTTATGTAACTACTGAAATATTATATACATTTATATAAATATTGAAACGTTTTCACAATACCATGTTATCTATTATTTATAATATATTATATATGTATATAAAAAGACAAAGGTTTCAAAACATTTTCTTTTTTTTAAAGTCTCACCCAGAAGGAAACACTGCTATTCATGAAAGTCATGATAGCAGTTGATTCTGGGAAAAGGGTAAGGTTTAAAATTTGAGGCTGTCGATCCAGGGTGCTTCAACTTTGTAACGTTTTATCTTTTATTAAAAATCTACTTGAGGTAAATATAACAAGATGTTCACAGTTATTATCCCAGTGGTGGGCATGCCAATTCATTACTTTATGTTTTTCTTTTGTTCTAACTTCTCAAAGAAAAATAAATAGGCTATTCAGAGGCACTGCTCTCTGGGGCCCCCTCAAGGGCTATCTAACTGACCAAATACACATCTCTCAGATTTCAATAATTCATCCACTGAGCAGAGGCAGGGGCCTGGGAAAGACTCATCCTTAAGGGAGTTCGAAAGAATGCATCCAGTCCAGGCTAAAATCTCCCTCCCTCCACCCTGACTAGAGATGACCTTGGGTTTGAATGAAAAGGGAGAAGGCTTAATGCACTGGATGCTTCTCCCAACCTACTTTAGAGAGATGGAAGGGAACTCTCACCTGGCTCAATAATTTATCAGAACCTACGCATGACTAGATGAAGAACCTTCCATAGGCATGGGAGGCCTGTGAGCCCAGCAACTCCTCTCCATGACAATTCTCTGGTGGGTTTCAGGTGAGGGGCTCATCCTAGTTCAAGGAACACATCCTAGTTTGGGAGGGAGATCATCTCTACATAGGTTGCCCGGAGGAGCAAGGGGTACTAGCCCCACACCAGATGCCCTGGGCAGCCCAGCGTCCCAGAGATGGGAAAGGAAGTCCCTACAGGCAGTAAGAACTACAGGTTGTAAAAGCCAGTGCAGATTGGGGTTCAGTGGCACAGAGGCTGCTGGAGACCCAGCTGTTCCTCTTAAAAGGCCAGCATCACAAACTGAACTTACAAGGTCCCACTTCCTCTGAGCTCCAGTGCCAGGGAGGAGGAGGAGGAGGAGGAGGAGGAGGAGGAGGAGGAGGAGGGGGAGGGGGAGGGGGAGGGGGAGGGGGGGAGGGGGAGGGGGAGGGGGAGGTGGAGGGGCAGGAGGAGGAGGAGGAGGAGGAGGAGGAGGAGGAGGAGGAGGAGAAGAAAAATATGAACAACAGCCCTAGCCGGTTTGGCTCAGTGGATAGAGTGTTGGCTGCGGACTGAAGAGTCCCAAGTTCGATTCTGATCAAGGGCATGTGCCTGGGTTGTGGGCTCGATCCCCAGTAGGGGGTGTACAAGAGGTGGCCGATCAATGATTCTCTCTCATCATTAATGTTTCTATCTCTCTCTCCCTTCCTCTCTGAAATCAATTAAAAAACAACAACAATATATATAAACAACAAAATGGCAACAAATACATACCTATCTATAATTGAATCAAAAAAATCAAAATAAATAAGAAATCTAATGAACAGAATAAACTGGTGAATAAAATAGAATCAGAGGCATAGAAATGGAACAGACTGATGATTCTCAGAGGGAAGAGTGGTAGGGAGGTGGGGAGAGATTAAACAAAGATCTTATATGCATACTAGAGGCCCGATGCACGAAATTTGTGCAAGGGGTTCGTCCCTCTCAGCCCTGGCTACCTCGGCTAGCCCTCACAGCCTCAGCCGGCACTCGCAGCCCCGGCTTTGTCCTGACGGTTGTTCTGCTGTTCAGTCTAATTAGCTTATGAGCTCTTTATTATATAGGATATGCATTACCTATGGACATAGACAATAGGGTGGTGAAGGCCTGGGGTGGGGCAGGAACTGGGTGGAGGGGGGCAATGGGTTGAAAAAAGAGGGACATCTGTAATAATCTCAACAATAAAGATTTTTTTTTAAAAGAAAAGAAAAAGGAGGACGCCTCCATCTTGGGTAAAAAAAAAAAAAAGTAAAAGCATGAACATCTGATGGCATTGGGGTCAGGAAAACCAGGGACATCTAAATCCTCCTGTCAGTCCCTGGGGAGATGGCAGCCAGGGGACCTGGTTAGAGCCCATGGGTTCTATGAAGCAGACAGGGAGGCAGGAAACCACAAGCTGTCTGTGGTAACCAACGTCCCGGTTTGCCTGGGACACGTGATTTTCAGTGCTAAAACCAAAGGTCCCAGACAAACAGAAGCATGTTGGTCACCCTACCAAAACCCAGCTTGGAAGACTAATTCATGGTGATAGAAATGAGAGGGTGGTTTTCTCCAGGACAGGGAAGCAGGGG
>NW_005871064.1:15032379-15052740 GCF_000147115.1 Myotis lucifugus
TTCACCGGAACATTTATACAGTGGTACACAATGTCAAACTCATCAAACTTAAGGTCTGTGTATTTCCTGTATGAAAATTATATACCAATTAAAATATAGAGCCCTAGCTGGTTTGGCTCAGTGGATAGAGTGTTGGCCAATGGATTGAAGGGTCCTGGGTTCAACTTTGGTCAAGGGCACATGCCCGGGTTGTGGGCTCGATCCCCAGTGGGGGACATGCAGGAGGCAGACGATCAATGATTCTCTGTCATTATTGATGTTTCTATCTCTCTCTCCCTCTCCCTTCCTCTCTGAATCCATAAAAATATATATTTTAAAATATATATAGAGATATATAGAGATAGAGATAGAGATAGAGATAGATAGATAGAGATAGAGATAGAGATAGAGATAGAGATAGAGATAGAGATAGAGATAGAGATAGAGATAGAGATATCTAAAACAAAACAAAAGCAGCCTGGTCTACCAACTCTCCCTAAACCCTTATCTAAATCTTGGCACCTTGCCTCCAACTAGCTGGCCCAGAAGAGACAGCCCTGGTGACACACCCAAGTGCAGGGAGGAAGAAGTTGCATCTGAAGCCGTTCCTGGGTACACACCGTTTTCACAGTCAGCAGCCCCCCATCCCTACACATGACCATGTCCCCTCCATGCGACATAGAATGTGTCCCGCTGAAGAACCCTTCTTTGCAGGAGGAATCTAGAAATGAGGTGGGCAGAGAGGCACACAGAGGTCAGTGTAGCCACTGAGAAGCTGTGTGGCCAAGGGAGGTGTCACCAAAGTCTGTCCTTGTTAATGTCCCCTTCCTGCCTTTCCAGTGCCCCTGCCCATGCTTAGCCCCAGTCTCTACCCGCTCTAGGCATCATCCAACTCAAATCCTAGTCAACTGATATAAGCTGTCTCGCCCCAGCTCTGCTTCTCCTCTGGGCCCCTTTCCCAGCCCTCCCCAAACAGTATACCAGCTGCTTGCAAACCTCAGCACAAGGCCCTAAAGAACTCGTTAAAAGAGATGGCGGGGCTCCATCCCCAGGGTTTCTCCTTCTGTAGGTCCAAGGGCCTGAGAATCTGTGTTTCTAACAAATCCCCAGGTGATGCGGATGCGGATGTGGATGCATGGAGCAAGAGAACCAGCACATCAGACTTTCAGCCCAGATTTACCAACCGGCACTAAGAGACGCACCCTAAGGCTTGCTTCCTGCTTCTGCAGCTCTCTTGGTGGGAGAAACATCTTAGGCAAATATTTCTTCCTTTCTAAGACGCAGCTTACCCATTTGTGAAATAGGGATAATAATACCGACTTCACAGGATCGTGGTGTGGATCCATTGATTTAATGCAAGCCTTCCTGAAACCCCATTGAAATCTACCTCTGCCTGGAAGCCCTCCTTGACTCCCCCAAATCCACACAGTTTTAGTTTTCTCTGGACTCCTCCAGCCATAGCCACTCATGGGACACTTAGAGCAAACTGCCTATGTGGAGGGCATGTGCATTCCCAGAAACCATTTCTGTGTCCAGACCTTGTGCAACATCTTAGGGCTACAGCGATGGGGAGACGGTTGCTCCCAGGCTGGTGAGAGACAGATGTAGAAAGATGTATTTAACAAACCCAGGGTCAGCACAGGGACAGAGCCGAGTGCAAGGCCTGGCCAAAGCTTGGTGTGCCGGGCCACCATCCCTGCCGGAGAAGAGTCCAGCCAGGCCTACTGTTGGAGGCGATGCATGAGCCAAGGACTGCAGGATGAGCAGAAGCCTGTCCACCCCTCACTTCCTCAAGTGGCTCATAAGCAGCTCAGCTTAGGGACTTGTCTGGCTCTCCGAGCATAGACCTGTGCACACAGCAGGTGCTCCAAAGCGTACTGTCATCGGACTGAGTCCTGGCTCTTGCAATGCCTCCTGCGAACAATTTCTCAGGCCATGGGTCAGGCAAGGCTGTCTGACCCATGGCCTGAAAAATCAAAAAGACCAACGGACTGTCTTGCTTTGATTAAACTAATGCAGGCAAACGGTGAATTCTCCAGTTAAAACAAAATTAAGGAGAAAAAGGCTCCCCTATTCACATCAATGCTTTGCCTCTAGCTCAGCCACCATCTGGCCACCACCTGCCCCATTTTGGTCACCCCTGGGCCTTTGGGTCCCAAACAGCGCTTATGTTACTCCTGTCTTAACTCCTAGCCCCTTCTCAGCACCCAGTTCCCAAAGGAAGCCTGGGAGATTTGAGAGAAAGAGAATCTTTCCTGGAAGAGGGTAGACCATGTGACCAAGGCCAGTCAGTTCATCCATTGGGCCTCAGCTTCTTCATCTGTGAAATGGAGATAAAAGTGCCCACCCTGAGGAGTGTGGCGAAGATTAAAGGAGATAATGTGAGTAAGAAGCCTGGCTCCTAAGTGGACAGCGCAGAGTCACTGCCTCCCGACCCCCCATCCCGCAGGGTTCGGGGACCCAGCGGGAACCATGTGAGAGAAACAGTTGCTCAGCAGGACTCTCCCTCTGCTGCCATCTCCACACTGCGCTGCCCTTCGGCAGAGTTTCTGGAAGTCGAAGTGTGAAGGCCCCAATCCTCTCAGCTGTTCTCTTTGTGACTCAGCCCTGGGCAGCGAGTGTGGAAATATCACAGGCAGAGCCTGTTCTGGCGACATTTCAAATCCAGAGCATCTTTCACGTCCCCCTCCCCAGCTGTGTGGTCAACACCCACTGCTCAAAACTCCACTTCTGTCTCCTTTCCCGGGTCCTTAGTTACTCCACATCACACGGGGATAGCACTTAGTTTATAGAGCACTGGCAACGCCTCGTCTTATTCAATCCTCCCAGCAACACTGCCAAGGAGGAAATGGATGCTCAAAAAGGCCCAATCAATGGCCCAAGATTCCCCAGCTGGTTTGTGGCAGTTAGGATTGGAACCCAGGACCACCTGGCTCACAAGCCTTGTCTTTTATACAAACTCAAACAGGAACAAGGTAAATCCACTGTTCCTCTTGCTCTTCAGACCTGTCCTTAGCACCGAATAAGAGCTGACCAGACACTAAACGAGGACCTGGAACTCCCAGCACCCACTCACCTGCCCACAGACATGCAGTCCAGCCAGGGAGGCCGGAAGCCCAGAGCATCCACCCAGATCCCCTCCCAGGCGGGGCAGCTGGAACCTCCCAATACGAGCTCTCTAGAGAGCCTGGCATCGGCACCTCGGGTGCCCATAGTACAGACCCTCTGGTCCCTGTCCCCTCTGATACCTTCTTCCCACCAGACTCAGACTCGGCTGAATTAACAGACAGCCTGGAATTATACCCCAGCCCGACCTCCAGCATCAAACATCCTGCTAAAGGAGCCAAGAATTTAATTGACCACACCTGTCCCTCCTCCAGGTTCACCCCAACAATGCTCCTGGCTTTCCCTAGCCCGATCCACCTTCCGTCACACCCTCCCTCCCAGACCTTCTCCCTGTGCCCTCAGGAACACCTCTGTTAGGTAAACAAACACCCCCATGCGTAACCACTTCACCAAGTGCTCAGCAACTGCACCTTCTGTCTCCACTGAAGCTCTGTCCCCCAGAACCCCACCTTCCCTGCAGCCACTCTCCCTCCCTCATGTGCACGCAACTTAAGGTCCCAATTTGCGGGAAGCATCCTCATTGCTCCTCACTGCCTCCCCCTGGCCATGGCTTTCCTGGAAAGCTATCTCTTTGAGCTCCCTGCTCCCCTCCTCACGGCCATCCTTTCTCCTCCACTACCTCCGGCTCAGTCTCCTCTCCACCCTAAAGTCCAGCACCTTCTAGGACAGGGTTTCGCAGCCTCAACACTATTGACATTTTGAGCTGGATCATTCTTTATCGTGGGGCTGTCCTGTGCATTGTAGGATTTTCAGCAGCATCCCCGGCCTCTACCCACTAGATGCCAGTAGCACATCCTCCCAAGTCGTGGGAGAAATTTTGTCCAATGTCCTCCAGGGGGACAAAACCAGCCCTCAGGAAGAACCACTGGTCTAGAGAATGGTCAGCACCTGGACTGCAGGTCCAGTGCCCCTGACCACTCCAGCCCCAGCAACAGTCACTTCACTCTGCATCACCCCTCTCCTGGGGCAGCCACCTGCCCCTCCACTGCCCAGGCCCCCAAGGAAGCAGGTGGAAGAGTGAGGACTGAATCCATCCAGACCAACTCCAGGGTCCAAGTTTCATCCTCCAGGCTGCCAGCTTCAGAGTGCTTCCCTAGACCTATAATTGAACTGTTATTGGTTAACTAGAGGCCTGGTGCATGAAATTCGTGCACGGGTAGGGTCCCTGGGCCTGGCCGGCGATTAGGGCTGATCTGTGGGGCGACTGGTGGGGCAATCGGGGGGCCCCTGCTGGCACCCACCTTGGCTGGCCTGGCACCACCCATTTGCTGGCCACCAACCAGCGGGGTGATCAGGGGGCGACACCAGCCCACTCGCCAGCCAGCCCCGCCCCCTGCCGCCGTCACCAGTCTCCTCCCTCTGCGGGACGACTGGTGGGGTGATCGGAATCCCCACCCCCCCTGCTGGCACTGCCTTGGCTGGCCTGGGACCTGCGGGCTGGGGGCAGCTCCTGTGTTGAGCATCTGCCCCCTGGTGGTCAATGCACATAACAGCGACCGGTCGTTCCACCATTCAGTTGATTTGCATATTAGGCTTTTATTATATAGGACAGTGTTTGGCAAACTGCAGCTCGCGAGCCACATGCGGCTCTTTGGCCCCTTGAGTGTGGCTCTTCCACAAAATACTGACTTCTGCGCATGGGCCACGAAATTTCAATCACACTGTAGTGCGCGCCCACACGTGGTATTTTGTGGAAGAGCCACACTCAAGGGGCCCAAAGAGCCGCATGTGGCTCACGAGCCGCAGTTTGCCGACCACTAATATAGGATATATCTTCCCTCTACCTCTTGTCCTTTCTGCCTCCTCCACCAGGACACAAGCTGCTTGAGAGCAGGACCTTAACTATTGTCTTCACTGGCAGAGTGCCCAGCACAGAAAACATTCGTGGAAGGAGGGAGGAGCAGGAAAGAAGAAAGGGAGAAAAGAGGGGAGGAAAAATTGGGGGGAGGAAGGAGAGAACGCTGCAGAAGAAGGGAGGAACTGATCAGATGAAGCAACAAGAGTCAAACATCTTGTGCTTTGAAATAATCTGTAGCTAATAAAAGGAATAATGTATCTCTATGTTCACTGACATAGAAATACTGCTTATAAAGCTATTATACACCCATCTGTGTAGTTATGCCCAAAGAAATAGCCAAAAGAATGCTCACCAAAAGGTTTAAGACTTTTATCTCTGAGTAGTGAGATTTTAGAGAGAATGGTGCTTTCTCTTTTACTTCCATTTCCCATAATAAGAATATATTATTCTTCCAAGCAGAAAATTATATAAATTACGTTCTCCAAGCATGTTTTTTAAAATGGGAAAGGTCTCATGATAAAGGTTAGGAGGAAAGTATGATATACAAAGAAGATGCTTACTACACACAGCATATAGCCCAATTAAAACAACTTTTTAAAATTTCATGTGGAAAGTACTAGAAAAAAAGATCAGGAGGCCAAACCGGTTTGGCTCAGTGGATAGAGCGTCGGCCTGCGGACTGAAGGGTCCCGGGTTCGATTCTGGTCAAGGGCATGTACCTTGGTTGCGGGCACATCCCCAGTGGGGGGTGTGCAGGAGGCAGCTGGTCGATGTTTCTCTCTCATTGATGTTTCTAGCTCTCTGTCCCTCTCCCTTCCTCTCTGTGGAAAATCAATAAAATATATTTTTTTAAAAAAAAGATCAGGAGGAAATCCACCACATTTCAACCACGGTGATTCTAAGGGGTGGGAGGAAGGAGTAAGACCTCTTCATCATTTTCTCCTTTGACAGAGGACCCAAATTTTTTATTTGATTGTATTAATTGAAATTGAAATAGCATCACCTGCCTAGTGGCTACTGTATTTGAGAGCAGAGCTCTAGTGTGGAAATACTTTTTATACTTGGAAAAAGAACCCTAGATGTGATTTTTAAATTAATAAAAACTCAGAACAGCCTATCCAAATGCTGCCCGGCGTCTGACCCAGTTCCAACCAAATGCGGCGTTTCGCATCCATTTAGTGTAAGATCTGAATGCCCCATCCAAACTTTCTTGGCAGATGTACCATTTTCTTTACACTTTTTTAAAAACTAGAGGATGATTCCTTCATTTCTCATTCAGCTTTTGAAAGGGAAGCAGAGTCAATGAACTCACACATATTCCGGAAGCTGACTTCCTCAGACCTTAGCAGAAGGTGCTTAAGTGCCCAGATGTTCGCTGGTTTTAAAAGGAGGCCTTGCTGCGTAGGAAGAAAACATTCCCCCTGATTTTTTGCTCAATTTGTTTTAAGTCGGTAATGAAATCTGTGAATCTGCGCTCCCTTTCTTCGGGAAAAATGGAATTTTGATCTCTTTTAAAAATCAGAACGCAAGGGGATAATGGAGAAATCAGCCTCAATAGCGCATTTCATGTCCGTTTCAGAGCTGTGATGTAAACATGAAGCTGCTGCTAGGCTTGGGGGTCTTTGAGGGTTTTGCCACAAGCACAGCAGCTCAGGTGGAGGACTGCCTAATGAGTGCTTCTCTGGTAGATTTTTGCCAGCAAATTGCACGTCTGCTTGTTTGAAATAAAATCATGAAGTTGTTAGCGTCTTTGCACAAAAACCGCTCCTTTCTGCTTGCCCCGGGGAAGAAGACTTTGTACTAATCACCCCATTCTCTTCTGGAGCAAAGAGCATCAGAAGGAACAGAAAGCCCTCATGGATTACGCTCTTACTACGAGCCAACCAGTCACACACAAAGGAGGTCTGAGGACCTGGCTCCTCAGGGGCCACAGTACAGAATAGGGGAGGCACTGCTTGGCCTCTGGGTCCACAGAATAATAATAAAACACTGGCAATTTGTGTCTTATTCACCACCTGAATGCATGCACTTTGTAGATTCTGCCTTCAAAAATGCAGAACAGGCTAATGGGGAAAATGTTTCCCCAAATCTCACCACCTACAGACAATTATCATCCCTCTCTCAGAGAGCATTTTTCCATGTCTCTCTCTATCCAGTGGTCCGCTGATGGCAATGTTGTCCCCCAGGGGACATTTAGCATTGTCTACAGTCGTATTTGGTTGTCGCACTGGGAGGGGGTGCCACCGGCATCTGGTGGGTGGATAGAAGCCAGAGATGCTGCTAAACTTCCTGCGATGCACAGGACAGCCCCCACACATACACAAAGAATTATCCAGCCCCGATATGAGTAGTGCCAAGGCCGAGGAACCCTGCTATACCCACAAGGATGTGATCATTACGTCACTGCGTTCACACTGAGCCGGTGGTGTGTCATCCTGCGAGACCACATGTATTGCTTATGGTCAAGCACTGCCCATTTCCTAGAAAGGGCCTCATTTAATTTTTAACAGAACTCGGTAAGCGGAGGGAAATATTACAGATTTTTATAGCTGGAGAGATGGAGGCTCAGAGAGGTGAAGTGTTTTGCCCAAGGCTGCACAGCATTTAGTCATGGTGCTAACTCTGATGTCTAGGTCTATGGGATTCCAAACCCCACCTTCCCCACCACTGGCAGATCTGCTTCTTTCACCCCAGGGCAGAGTTTACAAAGAGCAATTATGGACCTGGGAGTAAGACCCTTGGCTCCAGAGAGCTCCCTTACCCCTGCCACCACGAAAGGATACACAAGAAGTGGGCAGTCTGCCACCAGAGGGGCCCTTTACCAGAACCCGACCATGCTGGCACCCTGCTCTTGGACTTCCGGCCTCCAGACTGTGAGAAATCAAGTCCTATTGCTTATAAGCTGCCCAATATGTGGCATTTTGTCATGCCACACAAACTAAGATACTTACTTTCTCATTTGTCCTACCTTCTGCTAACTTGTTAAACGGAATGATTATTTTTACATTTTTAAGTAACATGCTCTAACTTACATGTCTGAAGTTATCAAATTCAGAAATGAAAAAGTAGCAGTTGAGCCCTGGCCGGGTAGCTAAGTTGGTTAGAGCGTTGTCCCTGATAAGCCAAAGTTTGGGGTTTGATCGCTAGTCAGGTCACATGTGGGAATCATCAATGAACGTATAAATAAGTGGAACAACAAATCAATGTTTCCCTCTCTTCCTTCCTCTCTCTCCAAAATTAACTTTTTTAAAAAAATTTTTTTAAATAGCAGTTGACTCCCTTATACTTCCTCACCCTCCTTCCCCAGCTTCTGGTTTTCATTGGTATGCCCTGGAAATTTTTGTCACAGTCGTTTACAGGAAATTACAGGTTTATTTTGTCATATATATATATATATATATATATATATATATATATATATATGACATATATACACACATATATATTTGTTACTACAACATTCTGTTTTATAATTTTTCTGTGGTTAATTAAATTTAATTTTAGATATAAATTGTTCAAAGCATGCCACCATACAACAACTTTCCTTTCCAGGAATGCTAGATGTTTTTCTCGTGAGTTCTTTGTTGACTGAAGCACATTCTCGAATACTTCCTCCCCACTCCGCCCCCAAGAAGGACATATGAATGATATACTTCGTACATCCTTGCATATTTGAGTCATGTGCAAATATCAACTTTGGGCATGAAATTCTTGATCACATCCTTTTTCCTTCAATTTCCTTCATTGCTTCTTTTTCTTCTGGAATCTACTGTCAGAGTTGAAAAGCCAAGGCTATCTGATTTTTATTTTCTTTGAAAAAAAGAAAACCCCACTTCTTCTGCCTCAGTTTTCGTCAGTCTTCCTTTATATTTGAAATGTAACCGTTTCATCGGTCTATGTCTTACTATTAGTTTAGTTTTTTAGTATATTTTTATTGAGTTCAGAGAAGAAGGGAGAGATAGAAACATCAAAGATGAGAGAGAATCATTAATCAGCTGCTTCCTACACGCCCCACACTGGGGATTGAGCCGTGACTGGGGCATGTGCCGTGACCGGGAATCCAACCATGACTTCCTGGTTCATGGGTCAATCCTCAACCACTGAGCCATGCCAGCTGGGCTAGTTTGGGGTTTTTTTTATTCCCACTAAATTTACTTGTTAACCCTTTTAGAGCTGAAAATGCCTACCTACCTCCACTTTGGCAATATTTCCTTGTATTTCCTCTTTGAATATTGTTTCTGTTATATTTGCTCCATTTCTGATGTCCAAGAACACAAATTATCCATCCATCAGCTCTGGGTTTCCCCTTTGCCATATTTCAGTGTATCAGTCCAGATCTGTTCGGGAGGCAAAAATCACACCAGTTATTTAAAAAAAAAATAATTCAAAGTAAATAATTGTTAACTGGGTATAAAAGTGTTAAGTAGGTACTGAAAGGGCAAAAAGAGAACACTCAGACTATAGGGATAGCAACTTCACGGAGTAGCTACCACCTGGAAAGCCAGGAAAACAAAGAAAAGAAGCTGGTAGTTTTGAAGGGAGTTTAGAAGCTTGGAAAAAGAGTTCTACAAAGCTGAAAATCAGACCTCGGGGCTACGCTGATATCTCTGAGCTCAGAGGTTCTTACAATTCTTACAATTGTAAGAACAAGATGTTACATTTCTTGTGCTCCCCCTGCTAAAGCCTGGAACCACTTCTACGCCAGTGGTTCCCAACCTTGGCTACACATTGGAATCACCCTGAGAATATTAAAAAATACGGATGCCTGGATCCATCCCTTGAGATGCTGAGATGATTGGTCCAGGTTGCTGCCTGAGCACTGAGAGTTTTACTCCCCAGATGATTCTAATGTGTAGCCAAGGTTGAGGACACTGGCCTAGAATTATCTCTGCATGGGACCTGTTACCACCTCTGAGAATAATGAAAAGATCAGTGTTCACAGTCCTGGTTGTCTAACCTATATATATATAACCCTAATATGCAAATAGACCAAACAGGGGAACAACCTAACAACCACACAACCAGACACTATGACGTGCGCTGACCACCAGGGGGTGCACGCAGAACATGGCGGGCATCGGCAGCAGGCAGCAGAGCACGGAACATGGCGGGCATCGGCTGTGGCAAGATGGTAGAGCAGGTGAGTGGGGGCACCAGACCAAGGCGGGAGCTGGTCGCTGTATTTGGGGCGAGCCTCTGGTGGTTACTGAAAATTCTTTGCTCCTGAGTGCCACAATCCTGCCTGGTGCTCGCACCTGCTGCTGGCGCCGGCCCCATGCATACCTGTTGCTGGCGCCTGGCGCTGGTCCCAATCGCTCGGCACCATCAACGGGTGTGAGTGGCAACTGCCAGTCCCGATAGCCCCTGAGGGCTTCTCCACCTCCCCCTGCTCCTGAGGGGTGATCAGGGCAGCAGCCCCCGCTAGCACACGCTGTTGGTGCAGCCCCACTCGCACCCGCTGCTGGCGCTGGCCCCAATCGCTCCGCGCCATCAGTGGGTGCGAGCAGGGCCAGCACCATCAGTGTGTGGAAGCAACAGCGGCGGGAGGAGGCTGCCGGCAGACAGGGGACCAAGGGCTGTGGTGGGAGGGGCTGAGTGAGGGTGCAGAGGATGGGCCAAGACCCGCTCCTGTGCCCATCACAGCCTCATGGACCACAGTTCCTTTAAAGGTGCACGAATTCGTGCACTGGGCCTCTAGTATCATTATAATTACCTAAGAAAGCTCTTTGAAACTGGTGATGCCCCTCCCAGAAGTCCTGATTTAATTCATTTGAGTTGGGGTAGACATTGAGGGTTTTATTTTACTTTTTTAAATATGTTTTTATTAATTTGAAAGAGAGAGGAAGGGAGTGAGATAGATAGAAACATCAATGAGAGAGAAACAGCGATCAGCTGCCTCCTGCACACCCCCTACTGGGGATCGAGCCTGCAACCCAGGCATGTGCCCTGACCAGGAATCAAACCAGCGACCTCCTGGTGCATGGGTCAATACTCAACCACTGAGCCACACTGGCTGAGCAGATATTGGGATTTTTTTAAATATATTTTTTAATTGATGTCAGAGAGGAAGGGAGAGGGAGAGAGAAATAGAAACATCAATGATGAGAGAGAATCATTGATCAGCGGCCTCCTGCATGCCCCAAAGTGGGGATCAAGCCTGAAGCCCAGGCATGTGCCCTGACCAGGAATTGAACCGTGACCTCCTGGTTCATAGGTCAACGCTCAACCACTGAGCCATGCTGGCTGGGCGACATTGGGATTTTTAAATCCCAGAGAGTCCTAATGTTCAGCCAAGATTTAGGGAGAGGCAAGGCCCACAGTGCATATTTCTCCTATCAGGAAGACTTGAGTAGATGCCAGACATCAAAAGGCGGCAAAGATTTCTAATATTTGTCAGCATCAAGATACTGGGTTGGTGGGAGAAGCCTGACCATTAGATCATTTTAATAGGGAGCCCCTTCACTATCAGATGTCAAAAATTAAGATCAACTCAGAAGCCCACCCATTCCTTTGTTCCACAGTGGAGAAAATTATGAAAATTATGAACATGAGTGGAAAAGATGAGTTTCAATTTCCTTTAATATTAACTGCAAGTTAGCTTTGGGTCTCATTGCCCTGCGGCAGTGGTCCTGGACCAGCAGCCATCAGCATGTTGGCATCACCTGATATCAGTAAGCCCCTCCACAGACCTACTGAATCAGCAGCTCTGGAGGGAGGACCCCAGCCGTCCCTGTTTTAACAAGTCTTCTAGGTCTGATGCACACTCAAAGTCTTTCAGGTCTGATCCACTTCCCCAACCAGTGACCTCTGGAAAAGTCACACCAGAAAAACAAAACAAACAAACAAAAAAAAACAACCACAATGTTAAAAGGCCAGTGTCCCTCTCTGTCCCAGGAATCCCTTCAGTAGACTACAGCAGAGAGTAGCTCCCCTCCCTCTGGTAGACCATTGGCATCACCATAGCAACACGGATGCTCTTGGTGGGTCTCAGACATTCACCAGGAGAACATCTTTTCTTAATAAATGGAAAAATCTGCATGTAAAATCAGACTCCTGTGCCCTTTGTCTCTTTGCCTGCCTGTGACAACTCGTTCTGTCTCTTTGCCTTTCCCTTCGGCATGCTGAGAACTTATTTTTGTCTAACCCACTTTATCCTCTCAAATCGGTGCAAAGTCCTCCAGATTTTGACAACGGATCACCTTGATGGTCCTAGACGTTGCCTACTGTTGTGACTCTTGTCCTAATGCTTTCATTAACGCCTCTGATGCACTCGCTTTTGGGAGGGTCACATCAAACTGTTGACGCTAATTGAGCTCAGAATAAACTAAAGCCCCTGGTTTCTCTTCCATAAGTGGTGCTGAGCCACATGGTCTCCATCCTGCATCCACTGGACCAGGTATACAGTATCATAACATCTTGTGAGTGGTAGCAAGCCAATATTTCTTGATCTACTGCACCCAGGTAGCATGTTTTGTTCATGCTGGGGTGCCAACTGTTTTAGTTTGCCAGGGGCTAAGGGGTTTCCCCAGGAAACAGAACTTTCGGGACTAAAATCAGAAAAGCCCCATAGAAGAAGCTTTCAACCAGTAAAAATGGGATCTAGATAAATCAGCAACCTAGTTCCTTGGTGGGTGTGATAGGCACCCAATGGTCCCACCTCTTGCTATTCATGCTCTTGTGTGATCTGCCCTTGATGGTGGGCTGGACCTACTGACTCGATTTTAACCCAGTAAAGGGGGTGGGACGTCACTTCTGAGATTAGGTTACAAGAACACTGAAACTTCTAATTTGCTGGTTCTGAGGGAAGCCAGTTGCCATGTTGAGAGGTGCCCTACATACAGGTCCACATGCCAAGGAACTTACGTCTCCAGAAAACTGTTATGGGTTGAATTGTGTCCCCAAAGAAGATGTTAGAGTCCTAACCCCCTATACCAACCCAGCTGCCCTCTTTTCTGGGATCTTCCCCACCGTTCCCAAGGTTACTACGTAGACTGCCATTTCATATACTGTGACTTCACTCCCCTGGCCACAGCTGGTGGGCCTGGAGTGGGTGCTGGGCCTAGGTTGAACCTTTCCTTGGGAGTTCGGATTGGGACAAACTGAGAATTAAACCTGTCCCTCTTTAGGGGTTGAAACTGCAACATTACAAATTCTAGAGCGATTGGCCTCATGTTGTGCTATTTCTACTATTACCAGCACGTAAGTCTCTTTCACTTAAAACCAGAGACCTAACTCAAACAAACAAGGCCCAAATAAGAAAGAGTAAGTCCCTATCACCACCATAACCAACCCAGAAGTGAAAGTAACATTTTCCATAACATTCAGGAGATGAGGGGGAATGTACGACTGCCACCCTCACCCACAAGTCAGCTTTGTTCTGAGAAGTTCCCTCCATTCTTCTCTGGGCCTGTGGCCTCTGAAGGTAATTCTTATCTTCCCTGAAAAACAAGAGCCACACCAGACCCTCTGGCCTCAAAAGTTATCCTTGGATCTCCTGCTGGTGCCCAGCAACAATACCTCAAACTGACAGCAAAACTTTACATGGGAAGGAGAAAGGGAAAATATTATCAAAGGGACTGCAAATTACTAAAGGATGGAGATTGGTTCAATGTGAGGAAACGCAGGAGTTACGGAGAAATCAGAGGAGAAATATTTCCTGCCTAAATGGGGGTCCAAATTCACCCCCACAATATTCACCTTTGGATAGCCAACAACAAAAACAGCCTGAGGTAGTCATGACATCAATGCTTTTTGGATGGATGGATGGATGGATGGATGGATGGATGGATGGATGGATGGACGGACGGACAAATGCCCAATGAGAACACAGTAGTTCTCTACAGGCAGAATTAGGAGCACCCAGCTGAGGTGGGAGGAGAGGGCTTTGGTTGACTCTGTCAACACTGTTTGGCTGACAGGTCTCTTAGGTGAGTGGAACAAATGGCTGTGAGAGGTGTAGGAGAAAAAAGCCTGCTTTTCCACTGACCTGCTGTGTGACTCTGGGCCACTCCCTTTGCCTCTCTGAGCTGGTTTCCCCACCTACACAAATATAGGGCTGTCCTCCCTCTCCCCCTTTCTGGCCCCTTCCTTCCATCTTCCAGATCTGAGGGAACCTTACGGGGCTGGGGTGTTCCCGAACTGTTCAAGCAGAGCCATGCTCCGGGTCCTCTGCACAGCGGGTCGCACCGCCCATCTGCCAGTTCTGTTTACAGAATGACACTAGGATGGGTGGGCAGCTGGGAGGTCTCCAACTTCTCTGAGAACATCTCTGCAGATGCTTCTGAAAAGGGTGAGACGTGGGCCTTACAGCGAGTGAGAAGCTTGGAATGCTGCCACTCAGTCATGCCTGGCCCCCCACTCACCAGGCAGGCACCATCCCCCAAATGCAGAGCACTGATGACTCCCCATGGGGCTCTGCGTCCTTCCTTGAGATGACAGGGGCTCTATCAGAGATGCCCTCCCCTGCCCTGCCCAGGTACCAAAGGATAAGCTCCCGGACCACCGGGATGATGGCAATGATGCAAGTCTCCAGCCTCTGAGAACATTCAGGGCCACATTTGGCCCACTCTCTGCACCTCAAAGGGCACTGCTGAGTCTCTTTTACAAAGATGTTCCTCAGCCTCCAGGTAATTGGTTAATGTCAATGTATACCAGCGAGGGGCTCTCAATTCTACAGACTCAAGCTTTCCTTAAACCCAGCCAGGACCTCTCAGTGCATATCACTGACACAGAATGTCCTTCTACTAGCACTCACTGCGTCCTAGGGGCTGTGTTAGGCTTCTTTTATTTAATCCTCAATATGACTATGTGCAGGAAGTAATTGATCCCCAATATAATACTAATGAGTTAACTGAGGCTCAGAGAGCCTATTAACTTGCCCAAGGCCACAAAGTGACCCAGTCAGTAGCAGAACTGAGATGAAAATGTGGACCAGTCCATAAGCCGAGCTTGGGCCCTGACCACAGGACTGCACTGCTTCCCAGCACAGCCCAGATCTTAAACCCAAAGACTCTGCCAGCCTGGACCAACTGGCCCACGCTTGCTTGCAGTGTGGCCGCAGCCTCATTATACAACTGCAACTCCCAGTCTGGCCAGTCTTACCACACCTCTGCTCGTTCTATTTGCTCATCCCGAAACGCTCCAGGTGCTGCGCCTGCGTCCCCTCCTCCACGAAGACTCTCTGATCCTTCCAAACCCCCAAGGTAGAATGAACCCATCTCTCCTGCACGCCCTCATCGACTCTGTATCTGGAGGTACATCTACTCTAGGAAACATTTCCTCCGTGGTTTATATATGGATCTCAGCCTTCTGGCTTCTAGGCTTTGGGAAATACAGTTTATGCCTAATCCATTTCTGTTTGCCCAAGGTCTAGCACAGCGCTAGGAACACAGAGGCTCTCAGTAAATTTGGATGAAGAAACCTCATCAAAAATCCAGTTTCAAAAAAAAAAATCCAGTTTCAAGTACCCAGGACAGTGAGTCCATAGGGCAGGGATGCCTGGCACATAGCACATGTTTGCTCCATAAAAACTATTTCAGGAATGAATGACGAACATGGTTGAGCATTTACACCCTTATTTCTATTCACTCTCCAGGTGACCTGGAGAGCTGGTTCCAGATGAAATCTTAGGGTTTAGAAATGGAAACATCAGGTACTTTCTAGCTCTAAGGTACCTGTTACGGACTGAACGTTTGTGTCCCTAAAAATTCATATGTGGAACCCCTAATCCCACTGTGATGTGATTTGGGGACGAGGCCTTTGGGAGGTTACTAGGTCATAAGAGTGGAGCCCTCCTGAATGGGATGAGTGCCCTTTGAAGAGGAGGCCAGGTTGCTAGCCAAGCTCTCTCTCCACCAGGTGAGGATACAATGAGGAGTCGGCTGTCGGCAACCCAGAAGGGAGCCCTCAGGAGAACCCAGCCATGCTGGCACGCTGACCTGAGAATCCCAGCCCCCAGGCTCTGGACAATAAATCTGTCCTTTATAAGCCACTCAGTATAAGGTACTTTATTACAGCAGCTCAAACTGACTGAACAGCCTCAAAGTAACTTTATAAACCTAAAGCCATCCTTCTGAGACAACGGACCCTCACATTCCAGTCAGAAAAGCAGCCCTCGATTCAAAACCTGGACAATACAGGGATATTAGTCACTCCACACTGCAAACGGGCTTGGCCTAATTCTGGAGGGCTAATGGGATCCTCAGGATAAATGTATAAATATATAAAGCCTTTTTAGAGCTGGTTTTCCCGGAACCAGACCTGAGTGCAAGTCGTTTAGTTGGGAGGTGAACCCAGGAAACGCCAGCAGGGGAGGGGGAGGAGAGGCAGGAGGAACGAGAGCCAATTAACAGCGTGTTTTCGGTTCAGGTAGCACTGTGGGCAGCTAGAGCTCAATCCTACGTGGGACTCAGGGAGACATCTCTGAATTGACCCACCTAAGGGGGCAGGGAGCTGGACCATTCTTCTCCGGCTCCCATCTGCCAAGCCTGCCCCGCACCCAGGGCTGAGAGAAAGCCCTGGGAGGGGAGTGGCAGGGCCCACGGCAGGACGCCTCAGCCTATTCGGGAATGTCATCACCAGTGTCCACACCAAGGCCGAAGGGAAGACCTAGTGTGACGAGAGCATTTCTTTCCAACTAACAGGTTTCAGAACCTAATTAAACTAAGCAAGGAGTGGGGGTCTGGGCAGCGGAGAAGCTAGAACCTTCCATCTGCCTCCCCTCTCTTGCCTGTGGAGTGTGTATGTCTGCCTTTTGCCTTCTCTCCCTCCCCAGCCTGGAATCTATTTTCCCCTCCGTCTGAGTCTTTCTCCCTCTCCCCTGCAGGGCTTCCAACCGCCCCTCTTATCCCTGGTCTCCTGTCTCTGAAGAGCCCATAACACAAAAGTGAAGGATCTGACTTAATATTGGTTTACTCAGGAACAGTGGGTTTTATGTACACTGATCTTAATTAAAATCTCAGTGAGTTTCTGTTTGTGGATGGAGAGGCATTCGGCCCGAGAAGGGGGCCTCTGCAATCTTGGTACCTTCTTCCCATTGCACCCCCAGCACTTGGAAGGAGCCCGGGATTCAGCCTTTCGCTGGGCGCCCATGAAGCAGTCTGTCCCTGTTCTCAGCAGCTCCAATTGTTAGCGATTTCACTCTGGGAGGGAAGTGGGTTTCCTTCCCCGCGTGCGGGAGTGGCGCCTCGGGAGTGCGCCTGTGGCTTCATCTGAGTGGGCGGCCGATTGTGTCGGGCAGGGTGTCTGCACTTGGTTTGCACCCCAACCACAGTCTACAGTACTTGCTCTCCCCTGCCACTGTGGGGGGCCCCTCTAAACAACTGCTAAAAAAAGAAAGTCTCCTCACTGCCTTCCAGACCCTCCCCTCTCTTTCCAATTCATTCTCCACAGGGCTTCCTCAAGACCACGCAAATGCCACCTCCTCTGAGAAGCCTTCCCGGCTTCCTCAAGCAGGTGCCCTCTCCTTTGTGTTCCTGGACCTTGGGGCCACCTGCTTGTATGGCATCCCCCCGCCCTTGTGTTGTCAGCTCACCAGTCTGTGGTACCCATAGAGGACTGAGTCCCCATGCTGGTTAACTTGTCTCACTGCAGGTTCAGCATAGAGTACAAGCTTGGTAAATGTTGAATGAATGAATGAATGAATGAATGAATGAATGAATGCCAGGACTTACTAGAGCTTCAGACCAACTTGTAAGAACTCTTGGGCTGACAGCCAGCGAGAAATGTAAAAAATCCAGAGGTCAGGAAGCCCAGTGCTTTCACCCCAGGGTGGTTGTGGGTACCAGAGGAGGCCCATATGACTGAACTTCTCCCACATAGAACCTGGATGCTCCACTCTTGTGATTTTATATGTAGGGTTTCTAGAATGGAGTTCCACTTCTTTAAAAAGTTAGAAAGCCACTGTTCTATAGTTCCAACCAGGGAGCATAACTTACTCAAGGGAGGCCTGTCTGGGTCGTAGATATACTGACTCCTGGTCCAGTGCTCATGCAGCTCAATCCACAGCCAAGCAGGCCCAGAGATATGGTCTTCCTCCAAATGAGGACCTTGAACCTGGAGGCCCAACCAAAAAGGGAGCCTGGGGTGGGGAGTTGGGGAACCGCAGCAGCACGATATGGGGTAGCGAGGCTGAGAACCCTGACCTGAAGCAGGGGCTTGACCCCCAGGTGTGCAGGGAGGTCACAGGAGACAGGATGGAGCTTAGGAGCCCAGACTGGTTCAGTGAAGAAGGGCCCAAGGCCAAGACAAGGCCCCTCCCCCAGCCCAGGCAGATGGACCAGGGGTGGCCAAAGCCCTGGAGGATAAAGATCAGGAGCAGCCTGGAACACGCATTTCAAAGGACAAATGCCTTCTGGATCCAGGTCCTCCCAAATCATGCCCTGCCTATCCTGTAGAGAAGAGCAAGAAACCCCAGGGCCTCGGAGAAGCTGGGGATGCTGCGGAGATTCCTAGCAGCTCATAGCCCTCTGAGCAGCCGCCAGCAGAGAGGCGGCGGTGCCACCTCCTGGCGCCTTTGGGAAGTGCAGCTCATGCTCAGCCAGCCTCAGGCAATACGGATGAGAGGGCGTGGTGAGGAGCTGGGCCTGGAAGAGCAGATCAGCTGTTGATTAATTTTCCTTTTTCTACGTCAACATGGAAAACTTTAAACATACAAAAGTAGCTTGAGTTGTAGTCATAAACTCCCAGGTACCCATCTCTCACCAGTTACTACTAGTTCATGGCTAATTTTGCTTCCTCCCCCCTCACACTTAGCCCTCCATATTACTTCAAAGTACATCCCAGGCATCATATTATTTTACTCCTAAACTAGAGGCCCGGTGCACGAAAATTCGTGCACTCAGGGGGAGGGGGTCCCTCAGCCCGGCTTGTGCACTCTCACAGTCCAGGGGCCCTCAGGGGATGTCCAACTAAACCGCAGTCAAGCCTCCCTCTGTAGGAGACTCCACCCCACCCGCACCCCCATTGTCTGCCGCTGGTTGCTGCCACCCCTGATTGCTCCCCACCCTCTGCCCGCTGGCACCCGCCTTGGTTGGCCTGGCGCCGCCCACTCACTGGCCCACCCCTCCCCAAAGGGTTATTCCACCGTTTGGTCGATTTGCATATTAGGCTTTTATTATATAGAATGTTTCCTTTGTATCTCTAAAATTAATATTTCTACAATGTAACTGCAATATCATTATCTCAGCAAAAAAAAATCCTTAATATCCAATATCCAATTGTCTCATGAGTTCATAAATGCTTTTCTACGGTTTGCTCATCAGAATCCTAATAGTGTCTACATGTTGCAACTGATTCAATGCCTTTTGAATCATTTTTAATCTATAAGTTTCCCCCTCCTTTTTCTTTTTTTTTTTTTCTTGTTTGTTGTTTTTTTTTACTTGCAATTCATTTTTTAAGAGAACCTGTTGTTTGTCTGGATTTTACTGGTTTTATCCCTGTGGTATCATTTAACACTAGAGGCCTGGTGCACAAAATTCGTGCACGGGGCGGGGGGGGGGGCTCAGTCTGGCCTGCACCCTCTCTAATCCAGGACCCCTTAGGGAATGTCCAACTGCCGATTTGTGCCTGTACTTTTAACAGATGACAGCTCCATTGTTGTTTCTTTTCATGTTTAAACCCATTGGAATTAGTAGATATTCAAAGAGTGTATACATTTTGGGGGGACACCCTGTATATCTCTACTCAGTGGTGAAAGGAACCAACGGCGGATTTGGAACCCCCAGACAGGGAACCTCACTCACACCCTGCATGTCTCCCCACTCCACTTTCCACCTTCACGGGCAGCGGGAGAATCAATGTTTTCTCTCATTAACTCAGAAAAGCACGTCCTGTCACCCGCTGCCCAGCAGGAGTGCACTAGGTACCAAGCAAGTGAGGCTCAGTCAGGGCAGCCTTCGCTCATGGGTGGTGGCACCCAAAGTGCACATTCCTCCTCTGCAGTCGCCCCAACTATCCCACTGTTTCACTGATAGGACGGAACTCCTCACCTCCTCTGGGTTCCCGATCTTGAACGTTGACCAAAGGCAGCCCAGCAAGGGCCGCCCACGCCCACCAGGTGTGTCTGTCTGCACCTGCTCCCGCCTCAGCACCTGCATTAGCCCCATGGAGGTGATCTCGTCACTGCACTGGCCTCCGTGGGAACAGGGCATCACCACTCCACCCTCTCACTGTCATCTCACAGGCACCCAACCCCAGAACACCCAGACACTCTCCAAAGGACGTGAGTGTGCTGGAGGGGACGTGCGCACGTTCTGTGGGGGACATAGGCATGCTGGGGTTAATGGAAGTGCGGCGGAGGGGCGGGGGGGACCTTGCGCATGCATGGTCCAGGACTGTTGCAGGTGCGCATGGGTGACAGCATGCTGGGGGACGTTCGCACACCAGGGGGGGAGGAGAACCATCCAACTTACCTCCTGGCCTGTGGCTGTGCAGATCTGCAAGCAGTGGGTATCAGCACC
>NW_005871064.1:15053319-15065797 GCF_000147115.1 Myotis lucifugus
CCACCCTGCCCTGGCCGCTTCTGGCGCTCTGTGCCTGCACCGCTGCCCACAGGCCCTCCGCAGGCAGGGCAGGGCGGAACACCTGCGTCATCGCCGTGGCGACGACACAAGTGTCCTGGCCCGGCCACCACCAACTTGTCATGGAGTTGGCCCTCAATTTGAATATTCCCACCTTTACTGGCTGTGGGCACCGACATCTTGGTGCGGAGGGGATGGGTTAATTTTGTAATATCACTCTTTCATTAGATAGTATGTTCCTCAGCTTTTCTGAGTTGTGGGTTCTGTCAGGTGGGAGGAAACTAGAGGTCTATCCAGATTCGGTTTTGCTCTTTGTCACATGGGCTGTTGTACTTTCTCAGCTGATGTATACTGGCCTCTCATCTGGTGATGTCAGCAGTCACCCATGGTCATTACCTAGATCCATTATTTCATGAGGACTGCACTATGCTGATTGTCTAATTCCATCGTCAGCTATTTACTTTTAAACCCAAGATTCACTATCAATTCAGAATGACTTCCCACAACAAAAATGGCCCCATGGCAGAAAATCCTCTTCTGGACCTGGGACAAGTCTCCCTTTCCTAGAACTGGGTTGTCCATGAGATAGCCACCACCCACATGTGACCATTGAACATCGAAAAGTAGCTAGTCTGAATTTGAGGTACGCTATAAATGTAGAATACGTTTCTGACTTCAAAGACTTAATATGAAAAAGTAATGTTAAATAGCTCATTAATAATGTTTCTATCATTTGCATATTGAAATATTTTTAATAGATTGGGTTAAATGAAATATATTATTAAAAATTTAATTTTACCTATTTCTTTTTACTTTTTGAATGTAGCTACTAGAAATTTAAAATGTTATGTATATATGCTGTTCACATTTGTGACTCACATTCTGTTTCTGTTGACAGCTCTGGTCTAGGACTTGTCTCAATGAATTCATTAACTCCTCCATGAGCTCTGCCTATGTGTCAGGCACTGTTCGGAGAATATGGCCAGAAACAAAACAGACAAAGCGCCTGCCCTCCTGGGGTTAGAGACACACAAACAGCAAACCATGAGTACATCCAGAGGTGGTAAAGTATGGGGAGGAGGGTCAAGGAAGACCCCTCTGATAAGAAGACCTCAGATCAGGAATTTGAAAGAGTAAACAGTGAGTTTAGTGCATAGCTTGGTGAAGGATATGACTGTATGCAATAAAATCAACAAAAGGTAACTGACAAATTCTCTTATATCTGGAAACTAAATAATTCTCTACTAAATAATCCACAGATTAATAAGTATTTATCACGAAACCTGAAAAAAATGTAATACACACAGTTAAGAAATTGGAAAAGAACAAGAGAGATGACAACTTGAACTATAACAGGGAAAGATTTGGTGTGTGTTTTTTTTTAAGATTGAGTAGATAGGATGAATGATATGTCTGGAACTCAGTGAAAAGGTCATAACTAGAGATACAAACCTTGAAGTCATCAGCATACAAGTTGTATTTAAAGCCAAAACCAGTGCAGAAAGCAAGTGCAGACAGAGAAGATTACACAACTTAGGTGAGCCACCAGAGCCTGAATTCTGAGTCTAAACCGGTTAAATCTTGTTGGGGGTCCCAGGATATGTTAGGTGCAGAGATGCTGCCTCAGACCAAGGAAGCTCACCAGAGTCTGGTGTATGAACCAGAACACGCAATAAGGAACTTATCTGTCAGGCAGACCACATATCATTGACGTCGTCATCACCATCACCATCACCATCACCATCACCATCATTACCACCATCCATCCACTCATTTTATTTGATATCTCACACAGATAGTGTTATTACCGCTGTTATATGAAAGGAGAACTTGAGGTTCAGCAAGCTTTAGTAACTTTGTCCACAACAGCGGTGGGATTCTATCCCAGACCTGGAGCACTGCATTGCTAGTACAGGATGCTCACTGTCACGTTGTTCATAACAGCAAAAAGCTGGGCACAACCCAAATTGCCATCATCAAGGGAGTGTTCAAACAATTCTAGGTATGAGTGACAGACTGACACATTTAAGATCTAACCTAAAATTCAGTGACAGGTGCAGCAGCAGGAGCACTGCACATGGAGTCCACCACGGAGCCTCAAGTTCTGCTCCACCATCTGTGGCAAGTCACATCATCTTCCTGAGCCTCAGTTTCCCCATCTGTTCAGTGGGGAATAAGAGTCCCCTTCCTAGAACCGCACAAGCCTGCGGTAAGAGCCATAGAAATAAATGTGAACGCCTTTCATTTCAATGGAGGGCTGCACAAACACAGGGTTCTGGCTGCTGCTTCCGGAACTGCAAACAGGCCTGGCTCCACTCAGGTGATTCCTGGAACTCTGGAGGCCCAGTCCTGCCAGCAGCATGACTGGGTCAGATTCTGAGGCCCCCAAGCCTCTCCACCCTGGCACAGACACAAAGAGAATCACCCTTAGGCTCCAGCCTTGTGCCATACTGTAGAGGGCCCTTCTCTGCCCTTCCAATGGCCAGTGCCCCTCCCCAGAGAGCAGGGAGTCTGAATGACCAAAGGATGTGCCCATCTTGGCCCTTAACCCCCTAGACCATGCTGCAGTTCCTCAGGATTCCCTGCCTAAATGCCTGCTTCCAAGACCTACACTGATCTTGCTTTGGGTCCTTCCTCCCAAGTGTGGGCTGTCCCCAGTGTGTGCAGCCTCAAAGGGCCAAAAGTAGGTTATCTGCAGGGGGTGGAGGTGCAGCGGGCTGGGAGACGCAGAGTAGAATGACCCTGTGCATGAAGGGGGACCCCTCGTGGTGCAGGAAAAACCTGGGGATGGGAAGAGAAAGGATGGGCTCCAGACCAGAGCCTCCCAAATACTGGGGTTATGCCCAGACATCATAACACTGAGCATACCCCTCCCCTGCCCTGTGAGGCTGGTGATAAAACACAGGGAGCAAAACAATCATCGCTGGAGGCCTAATTATGGCGAGCAGCCTGGGAGTGCTGTATATAGACTCTGCTTTGGGGGAAATGTGCTGATTTATGCAGTTCCCAACATTTAAAGGTGGAGACCAGACTGTAGCTGAATCAGATCGTACCGTTCTCTGGGACAAACTGTAATCCTGAGCTGCCGAGCAAAACTGTGCAAAGAATTGTCTATCCCTTTTCCCCTGACCTGCTGCTCGCTTCGCCTTGGGTTCTCTGGACATTCCTCTGTACCAAAGGCTCAAGTTGGCCCCAGGGGCACTGGGGAGAAGTCAGCAATGACTGCGCACCTGCTCTGTTCCAGGCTCTGGGGAGACTGAGACATCTCACACGAAGGCCACTGGACGCTCACAGCCTAGGGAGCTAACAGACCGTCTTGGCATGAAGGCTGTCCATGAAGACTGCAAAAATGGCACCAAGTTCCCCCCACCCCCATTGCTGCAGCCCCTGCTATGTTACTTTGAATGTCCTGCTCTGACTGACACTGGGTTCCATCAGGTGACTTGTTTTGGCCAACAAGATGCTAGCAACCACGATGCAAGCAAAGGTTTGAAAAGCTCTGGGCAGTGGGGCTTGTCCTCTTTGGCAGCTCTTGGAACCCACCACGTGAAGAAATCGGGGCCAGCGTGCTGGAGGAAGGGAGGCCTCACGGAGCCACGTGGAGCGAGATCCCTGCCCCTCATCTCAGACATCCCAGATGAGGCCCTCATAAGCCAGCCAGCCCATCACCCCGCCAATGCATGGCAGGCCCATGACTGAGCCCCGCCTAGTGCAGAACCACTCAGCTGAGCCCAGCCCAGGTTGCCAAACGACAGAATCGTGAGTTCAATAGATCGTTGTTTTCAGCCCTCCATGGCAATGATGAGCAGTATTTACCAGGTACGCAAGCAAAGAGAGGCAAACCAAGCAAAGGGAACAGCATAAGCAAAGGCATGCGAACAGGGGGCCCTGCCTTCAGAGAATTACAAGCCACCAGGAGGACTAGGTCACAGGGTCCCTGGGAGAGATGAGGCCAAGGCCTTGCCACAGGGCACCTCGGCGCCAAGTGTGGGACTTACCCAGAAAGCAGTGAGGAGGCACTGGAGGAATCTGAGCAGGTAAGGGACAGGGCGAGATGCGTATTGTGCAAAGGTCACTTTGGCAGCAGTGCAGGGAACCAGGTGCCCACCCTCCACCTCCAGCGAGCGGCCAGAGCCATCAGCCTCTGAAGGATGTCAGGCAGCAGCCCTTCCTGCCACCCCCTTACCCCGACCACAGACAGGAGACACTGTTAAGATCCCAAAACAAATGGACTAAGAAGAACCAAAATGTTTCCAATGTTGCTTTTCAGAAACCAGTTGCCATAACTGAGACAACAGCAGTGCTGTATCAAGGGCAGAAGCTGGCATGTTGGAGTCTCAGAGTCAGTGACAAGGAGGAACCAGTGTGGGCAATGAGAAGACAGCTTCAGAAAATCATTCCTTTTCAAAGTTGGATGGGGCCCCCAAGGGCCAGATGGTCCAGCCCACTCTGACGGAGGTGTCTACCACGCACCTTTCTTACATAGCTTCAGTGACGGGTGCTCAGCACCTTACCTGCCCAAAGTTCATCACAGACTTATCATTGGTCCACATCTGCTCCTGTCCACAGCAACCTTCAGAGGTGACAAGATGTCGACTGAAACCCCTGGTTTGCCTCCTCTCCAGCCTGAATGTAATTCTGAAGTAATTTGATTGTGCAGAATGGGAAGGGTTGGCACTTAACTTCATTCCCAAAACCAAATGTGTATCATTGTCGCCTAAATACCCTTCATAGCGATTACATCAGCCCCACCCCATATCACCTTCAAGATCCCTTCTCTGGACGAGATGAAGTTTTGTACATCCTGCTATTATACCTGAATTGCAAAATTTTTTCCTACATGACCAGCTTATTCCAAAACAAGCCCTAGAGCAAATTCATCTTTGCCCTTTTCCCACCCCAGTCCAGCATGACGTCTGGAATAAAGTAGCAGCTCATGAAACGTCTACTGAATGAACCTCTTTCCTAAAAGAGTAATGGTTGGTCTTTGGATGTGACATACAGAGCGAAACAGCCTACTACCAAGCTACGGACTCAGGAGCTGGATTACTTGGGTTCAAGTCCCTGTTTTCACTAGCCTCTCCCCGTAGGCCCACATTCCCACTGGCCACTGTAGCAGAAATGTATGGGGATACCACGGGTTATCATAAATATTCAAGAGAAACATGGAGATACCTGTTGGTACCACAAACTACAGCTCATGGTAATCACACTTTTAACATTAATTTGGGCTACATTCTTTCTGATGACATCACATTTTTGCAAAGCTGGGTTTTCAGTGGTTACAGTGATAAAAAGCAAAAAGCATGTAAAATCGGTGTAGAACACGAAATGAGGATGGCAGTGTCTCATCTGACTCTATGTTTTGAGAAGCTGCGCCGTGCCCAATAGACACACACATCCCAGTATCACGTAATTCTGGTTATTTAAGGTGGAATAATGTTTTTCTTTTAATTTATGTGAGTTATTTTTTCAAATGACTACTAAGTTAGGACATAAATACTTATATGTTGTTTGGACTAACTACCTAATAAACAAAACTACTAAGTATTTATTTAGGCCTTCAGCCATTATGAAAAAAATACTGAGCTACTAAGGGTACTGGGACCAGAGAAATTGTGGGAATCTCTGTTTTAGGCATTTTGCCTCAGCTCTCTGGGCCTGTGTCCCTAAGGATAAATTGGGAATGACAATATATCATAAGGTTGTTGACAGGATTGAGTGAGGCTATATGCAGTATTTAGGATTGTATACATGTTATTAAATAGAGAGGTCAAATCAGAAGATGGCAACATCACAGGGAAATAGACATGTCTAAAATATAGCCGAGAACAGTTTTCTAACATTTTCTCCCTTTTACTAACACTGTAACTACTACCATATACCAAGTGGTTTGTAAAGAGTACTGGACTGGGAGTCATGGGGATGTGTGTTCTAGACACAGCTCAGCTTTGGAACCTTGAGCAAGGCACCCACCCCCCAATCCCATCTCTCTAAGCCTCAGTTTCCACATCTGTATGTTACACATTCAACTGTGACTGTGGAGTTGGGTGGGAGAGAATTAAGACTTTTCCTATGTGCACACACCAACAGGGATGTAACCACAGATAGGATAGTGCCTCCTATACCAGGAACAGTGCAAACAGGAAGTGGGTGATTAATATTGTGCAATTGATATGCTAATTACAAACCATCTTTATCAGCTTGTGGCTGCAAGTTCTCCAGGCTCCGGAGGCCACAATCTGAAAGAATGAGACTCTGGGCTTAGTCTGTGTTGAAGGTAATTAAGCACGTCAGAGTTACAAAACCACATGCTTCCAACTGATTCAGACCTTTCACTAAATTAGAACATCTCGGAATGTGTCGGAATAGTGAGGTTTTGCCAGCTGTATAATCAGTTCCGTATTCAATTCCTTAAATAGAGATTTGTTGATAACCAACCTACTGTTTTTAAAATGTAGTTTTGTCTTCGAAAAGAAAATAATAAAGCTTTCTTTTAAAAAGATCTCAGTTTTCATCAAATCAAATTTCCTTTGCCTTTTGCCTCTAGGGTTCCTAGGGACTCTGATTTTTTTTAATGCTGAGTTATTCCTTTATTAGGTAGTCATTGAAATCGACCTCATTCCCATAGAGGGGTGATTATGGGCACAGAAAATGCATTCATTCCTTTTACAAGGCCGGTGGCTGACAGAAGTGATTCTGCTGGTAGCTTCAACAGAAATGTGGCATTTTATACAATGAACACTGAATTGTTATAAAGCTGATTTTGGCATGTTTTCCTAAATGTAAAAAAAAAAGAAGAAAAAGGAAAATGGAAAAAATGGTGTCTCTCAGATGAAGGACTCTATCAGTAGAGATAGGACTCCCTGGTCTAAATGCCCTCCCCTCCCTGCCCAGCCAGTGTGGCTCAGTGGTTGAGCATCAACCTTGAACCTGGAGGTCAGGGCTCAATTCCGGGGCAGGGCACATGTTATGGGCTTGATCCCCAGTGTGGGGCCTGCAGGAAGCAGCCAATCAATGATTCTCTCTCATCATTGATGTTTCTATCTCTCTCTCCCTCTCCCTTCCTCTCTGAAATCAATAAAAAAAATCTATATTTTAAAATATAAATAAATAGCCGGGCCGTTGTGGCTCAGTGATTGAGCATTGACCCTAGTCACTAGTTCAATTCCCAGTCAGGACACATACCTAGGTTGCAGGCTTGAATCCCAGTAGGTGGCGTGCAGGAGGCAGCCTATGGATGATGTTTCTCTCTCATCCATGTTCCTATCTCTCTTCCCTCTCACTTCCTCTCTCTCTAAAGATCAATTTTAAAAAATTAAAAATAAATAAATGTCCTCCCCCCCTTACCAACTAACGAAAGAAGATGGATGTCACTCTCTGACCTCATCCCAGGTCTGTCTGTGAATCTGCAGCAGAAAACAGACCTACCAACCCATGGTGCCCAGATCCTCCCTGTGGGCACGTGGCATTTAGACACTGTGACTTAAGAATGTTTAACTGAACAAAACAATTATCCTTTTGGCTTTTAAAAATCACCTTACCCCACCCTATAGATTGACCACCATGACCTCACAGATACCTCTGGTAGAAGGGAACCCCTCCCACAGTTAGAGAGGGGTGGAGTCAGGACCAAGAGCATCCTTCCCACAAAGCGGCTAGAGCCATATGGTCCAGCCTCAAACCCTGGCCCTACCGCTTACGAGTTATGTGACTCCGAGCAAGTCACTTAAACTTTCTGTACTTTGCTCTTCTCATCTGCAAAGTAACAAGTGAGAATCAGTTGTTGACTTAATATTTGTTAAGTGCTTGGAATAGGGGCTGAACATATTATTTGATGAGAGCAAGCTGCTGGGGTTTTGTCTTGTGTGTCTGCCGACGGATGGTCCACCTTTACTCCGGCACTGTCAGCATGCCTGCAGCTCAGGATGTCTACTGCCCCATGAGCCTCCTGCTCACTTTCTAACTCTTGGGCGCTCCTGCCTTCTGCTCCAGACAAAAGTCTGCCAGGTCTGATGCTGCTCAATAACCCTCTGATTTGCCCCAGTCTGTCGGTCCTCCTGCCTTCTCCAGGAGACTGTTTGAGACCTGCCTCTCCCACCCAAACCCCTGATCCTCACTCTCAACCCATCTCTCCTTCTTAATGAAAATAATGCCAACAGAACCCCCTCAACCTCCTTCCCACATCCCTCAATCTGCCCTACTCCCAGCACACACCCTCACTGCCCCCTCCTCCTTTCCTGCCAGGGTGGAGAAGTTGCCATCCCTTTGCCACCTGAGGCTGGTTCTCATCCCTGGAGGGGCCTGCCAGTGCAGTTGGGCATGCTGTGCACTGCACATGGGCCCCTAGCCAAGGTGTCAGTGGGAACAGAAATCCAATCCATCTTTGTTTTCCAAGTCCTACACCCAGACATGAGATGCCCAGACAGGCATGCATTTTCTAATTCATCCACCCAGATTGGCCCATTTTTCAAATTTGAATGAAAGTATCTTCTAGACAAGTGTGAACCATGGCCCCTGAGCACAAAACCTCAGACACCCCTGCTCTTTCAGAGCCCTTTCTCCCTCAGTCACCTCTTGCTTAGCCTCTCCTTCTCTACCAGGTTCCACCATCTCTACTGATGTCCTACAGTGAGCATGGGCAGAAGACAGCATTAAGGAAAACTGGCCAACAACTGGCAATGGGGCAAAGAAATGACTGTGCCCCTTCAGTGTTGGGTGTGCCAAGCACCCATGATCTGATTCTCTAGGAACTATGGTGTCCACTCTGGTAGCCATTAGCCTCATGTGGCTACTGTGCACTTGAACTGAGATGTGCTGTAAATGTAAAATACATATGGATTTTAGGGACCTAGTAAGAGAGTAAGAGTGTCAAATATCTCATCAATACAACATTACACGTTGCATTAGGATCCTAGGGCTACCATACCAAAGTGCCACAAATTGGGGGCCTTAAAACAACAGAAATGTATTGTCTCACAGTCCTAGAGGCTAGAAGTGCAGAATCAAGGTGTCAGCAGAACCATGCTCCTTCGGAAACCAGAAGGGGAGAGCCCTTCCTTGACTATTCCCAGCTGATGGTGGTGGCTGCCAATCCTTAGCATTCCTTGGTTCCAGTCTCTGCCTCTGTTGTGACATGGCATCCTCCTCTCTTATAAGGACACCAGCCATATTTACTTAGGGGCCCGCGCTACTTCATTATGCCCTCATCTTAACTAATCACATCTACAAGGAACCTATTTCCACATAAGGTCGCATACCGAAGTACTCGGGGGTTAGAACTTCAACATGTCTTTTGGGGGGACACAATTCAACCCATAACCCATGTTTAAATGACACTATTTCGAATAGATTGAGGTAAATAAAATAAATCATCGCATATGTGGCTTACTTTGAGGGCTCACAGAGTATTTCTATTACGCTGGGTACGCACTGCATTTACTACAGATTGGGTTACTTTAAAGCACAGACATTAACCCTAGAAAACCAACAGTGAACAATGAATTTTATCCTGTAGGGATATAAATGAAAAAGATTATAACACAAAGCTTATAGATTTCTTTTATCCGTTCTTTAGCAATAGTATCGCAACATTTGTCTTTTAAGTGTCTATCAATATTTCTGTCTTTCTGAAACTTTTTTGAACTCTCCTTACCATCTTGCTGATTTCCTCATTAAGGAGTTAATGAAATCTTTGACACATGCTCACTTTATGGAAAGTTAAGTTTTTAACATTCTGGAAATAATACATTGTCCTGGGATTCTGAAAACAATGGAGCCTGAACGGACTCCCCTTTTCTTCCTATCCCCATTTCAAACTTTTGCCTTTTCTAAGCAAGAGCTGGTTCCCAAAGAAATCCCCGCTGTGGTGCTCCCTTACTCCTGGACAATTAACTAGTGAGCAGTGCAGAGGTAAGAACCAAAAGTGGCCATTCCCAGAAAAGCTGGGCTTTTGAAGGCCCTGCGTGAGCTGCTGAGCCTTCCTGACCTTTTTCTTAAAGCCAGGAAGTTGCTGACAGGGGCTAAGTTACCTACCTCAAGGATGGGAGAGTTCAGAGAGCCCAAGGAGCAGAGAAGCCTCCTTTGGGTGCCTAAGCAGGGGGCTGACAGCCTCCCATGAACCACAGGTACTCAGGGCCAGAGACCCTGCTCCTCTGCCCATCTTTAAGGATACTTCTCAGCCACATCCACACCCCAAGAAATAGACAGCAAACGACACCAGAGGAGGATGAGGTCAAAGGGACAGGACACATGGTCACTTAACAGAACTGCAGCTGGAAGAGAGCAATTAACACAGGAATTTTTAAAATGAGAGCAAGTGTAGCCAGTGAGGCTCAGTGGTTGAGTGTCCAGCCATAAACCAAGAGGTCACCAGTTCAATTACTGGTCAGGCTCAATCCCCAGTAGGTGGTGTGCAGGAGGCAGCCAGTCAATGTTTCTCTCTCTTTCTCCCTTTCCTTTCCTCTCTCTCTAAAAATCAATAAAAACATATCTTTAAAATAATAAAAATGACAGCAGGCTATAAGACAAGCCAAACTCATCACAAAAAGAATATCTGAAGCTTAAAAACAAAAACTCTGAGCTTTGAAAAAAACAGTAGACGAATTAAAGGAAAGGATGACATTTTTCAACCCTGAATCAGAAACCTGGAAGATCAAGTATGAGAAATATCTTAAAGCTTAGAGAAGAAAGACAACAAGATAAAAGTCATGAGGGAAAAGATAAAAGATTGAGAAGAAAGATCCAGGAATCCTAACATGCACAGAATAGAAGTTCCAGATGGAGACAAATAAGAGTAGGAAGAGAGGCAACAAATAGTTAAACTCATACCAGAAGAAAATTTCCCTGAACTGAGCAAAGATCTGAGCCTATTCACGTCCACAGAGACAAAAGGACTGCCTGGCTAAGAAATTATTCATGTGATAGGATGGAAGAAAGACACACAAGGATATTCAAGAACTCAAAGGTGAGCCAGCAGACAGACAACGATGTGTCTGAGCTACAAAATGGCTGCTTCTTCTGCCCTCCAAATCTCCCATAAGAAACTCTCTTTTGTGGTGTTGGGAAAATTGGACAGATATATGCAAGAAAATGAAACTAGACCACCAACTTACACCATACACAAGAATAAACTCAAAATGGATAAAGGACTTAAATGTACGACAGGAAACCATAAAAATTCTAGAAGAATCCAAAGGCAACAAAATCTCAGACATATGCCAAAACAATTTCTTCACTGATACAGCTCCTAGGGCAGTTGAAACTAAAGAGAAACTGAACAAATGGGACTACATCAAAATAAAAAGCTTCTGCACAGCAAAAGAAACCATCAACAAAACAACAAGAAAACCCACTGCGTGGGAAAACATATTTGCCAACGTCATATCTGATAAGGGCCTAATCTCCAAAATTTATAGGGAACTCATACAACTTAACAAAAAGAAGATAAACAATCCAATCAAAAAATGGGCAAAGGACCTAAATAGACACCTTTCAAAAGAGGACATTCAGAAAGCCAAGAGACATATGAAAACATGCTCAAAGTCACTAATCATCCGAGAGATGCAAATCAAAACAACAATGAGATACCATCTCACACCTGTCAGAATGGCCATCATCAACAAATCAACAAACGACAAGTGCTGGAGAGGATGTGGAGAAAAAGGAACACTTGTGCACTGCTGGTGGGAATGCAGACTGGTGCAGCCACTATGGAAGACAGTATGGAGTTTCCTCAAAAAACTGGAAATGGAACTCCCATTTGACCCTGTGATCCCACTTCTAGGAATATATCCCAAGAAACCAGAAACACCAATCAGAAAGGATATATGCACCCCTATGTTCATAGCAGCACAATTCACCATAGCTAAGATCTGGAAACAGCCTAAGTGCCCATCAGTAGATGAATGGATTAGAAAACTGTGGTACATCTACACGATGGAATACTATGCTGCTGTAAAAAAGAAGGAACTCTTACCATTTGCAACAGCATGGATGGAACTGGAGAGCATTATGCTAAGTGAAACAAGCCAGTCAATGAAGGAAAAATACCACATGATCTCACTCATTCATGGATAATAAAGACCATTACAAACTTTTGAACAATAATAGATACAGAGGCAGAGCTGCCTCAAACTGATTGTCAAACTGCAGTGGGAAGGCCAGGGAGGGTTGGGGGACAGGAGGGAGGGGAGTAAGAGATCAACCGAAGGACTTGTATGCATGCATATAAGCATATCTAATGGACATAAGACACTGGGGGGTAAGGGAGGGCAGGGGATTGTCAAGGGCGGGGGGGGAAAAAAAGGACACTTATGTAATACCCTTTGTAATACTTTTAGCAAAATAAAAATAAAAAAATAAATATAAAAAAAGAAACTCCTCTTTTGCCCTACCGGTTTGGCTCAGTGATAGAGCGTCAGCCTGCGACTCAGGTCCCAGTCGATCCCATCCCCATGTT
>NW_005871064.1:15065897-15086320 GCF_000147115.1 Myotis lucifugus
ACTTAACTCGGCCGCTGATGGAAAATCTTCCTGGTCTTTTTCTTCCTCCTCGATAATAAAGACACTCACAAACTTTTGAACACAAAAAAATAACTAAAGGAGATGGTTCATAAACTTAGGACATCATTTTCAGTGGGAAGCCCACTCTATTTAAATGGGCAGAAGGGAGAGGAGTAAGAGATCAAACGAAGGGCTAGTATGCATTCATATAAGCATAACTAATGGACATAAGACACTGGGGGGTAAGGGAGGGCAGGGATTGTCAAGGGCGGGGGGTGGGGGAAGGACACATATGTAATACCCTTTGTAATACTTATTATAATATTTTTTTTAAAAAAAGAATTAAAAAAAATTAAAAAATTAAAAAAAAAGAGAGAAAGAAAAAAAAAAAAAGAAAGAAACTCTCTTTTGCCCTAACTGGTTTGGCTCAGTGGATAGAGCGTCAGCCTGAGGACTCAAGGGTCCCAGGTTTGATTCCGGTCAAGGTCATGTACCTTGGTTGCGGGCACATCCCCAGTAGGGAGTGTGCAGGAGGCAGCTGATCGATGTTTCTAACTCTCTATCCCTCTCCCTTCCTCTCTGTAAAAAAATCAATAAACCATATTTAAAAAAAAAAAAGAAAGAAAGAAAGAAACTCTCTTTTGTGGCTCACTTTAACAAGAATATATTAGTAAGGGAATTTGTGGAATGCGGTTTAGCCTAGCCAAGTTCATATATTGCAAAGCCACCAGACCCATCCAAGGCTAAAAGAACTGAATAGATATAATTAGTCCCATCTTGTCTGGGTGGCTTTTAGTCAATGAATGACTGGCAAGATAGTGGCCATTTCTGCCCAACAGGGGATTCCCTGAACAGGCAATTGTTGCTTCCAAGTTCCCCTGTCAAGCTGGTAAAGACAGTATTAAAATTACATCCTCATGTGATGGATCAACCTGGTCAATCCTACTTACTCCAACTTCCATTCACAGGTGCTACTCCACAATAAATACTTTGTACTACTAATTCTGTCTCAAGAGCTTCATCTCAGAAATGCCAATCCACATAATATAATTTTAAAGCAGGTATTAAACTATGTTCAAGGACTTAAATGAAAATATGCTTCAAAAAATGAACAAATAAAAATTTTAACAGATAAGTTAAAACTATAGAAATGAACATTCTAGAACTAAAAATAAAATATCTGGAATTTTATTTAAAAGTTCGCTGAGTGGACTTAACAAGAGACTGTTGACAGAAGGGTCAATAAACTAAAGTTACCCAATCTGAAGAACAGAAAGAAAAAGACCAAAAAAAAAAAAACAATTGTAACAAAATCTTAGTTATCTGTAGAGTAATACAAAAAGGTTTAGCAATGTATAAGTGGAGTCCCAAAAGACAAGGAAGAATGAAATTTAAAAAAATTTTTTTTGAAGAAATAATGGCCAGATTTTCTCATTTTGGTGAAAGTTAAAAATTCACAATTTCAAGAAGCTCAACAAACCCCAAGCAGGAAAAAACACAAAGAAAACCACATATAGATACATCATACTAAATTCCTGAAAACCGAAGATAAAGAAAATATGTGAAAGCAGCCAGAGAAAAAACACACATTGCATACTAGGGAACAAAGATTTGAATGACTTCTGACATCACATCAGAAATATATAATGGAGGGCAAAAGACAATAAAATAACATCTTCAGAGTGATAAAAGAATAAATGTCAATGCAGAATTCTAAAGTCAGTTAATACTTCAAAAATGACTATATTTGCTGCATAAAAAATTACTACAGCCTGGCCAGTGTGGTTCAGTGGTTGAGTGTTGACATATGAACCAAGAGGTTGCTGGTTTGATTCCTGATTAAGGCACATGCCTGGGTTATGGGCTTGATCCCCACTGGGGGGGGGCGGGGGGGGGCGTTGCAAGAGCCAGCTGATCAATGATTCTCTTTCATCACTGATGTTTCTATCTCTCCCTCTCCCTTCCTCTCAGAAATCAATAAAAATATTTTTAAAAGAAAAAAAATTACTACAAACTTAGCTGCTTAAAAAAACACAACATTTATTATCCCATAGTTCCTGTGGATCAGAAATCAGAGGATGGCTTGGCTGGGTCCTCTGCAAGGCTGCAGTCAAGGTGTTGGCCGGGGCCCAGTTCTTACATGGAAACTCAACTAACAACAATGAATCCTCTTACAAACTCACTCAGGTAAGAGGAAGAATTCATTTCTTTGAGGCTATAAGATTGAGGCCATCCTCAACAACTAGACACTGCTTTCAATTTCTTGCCCTGTGGGGTCCAATTGTTTCAGGTCATCTTGCTTGCTCAGAATCATAAAATGAAAGAGAAACTCTAGAGTGAGCTTTCAAGACACAGTTTTATCTCATAGCAAAACCATGGGAGTGCCATGCCATCACTTTGCCATATTCTACTGGTTAGAAGCAAGTCCCAGTCCCGGGGGGGTTATTAAAAGGCATGAACACCAGAAGGTGGGTCATTAGGAGTCACCTCACTGTCTGTCCACCCCAATGAAGGTGAAATAAGAAACAGATGAAAACTAAGAGAATTCATTGTTGGCAGACCTGCACTACAAGGAATACTAAATGAAGTTCATCAAGTGAAGGAGAATGGCATAGACAGAAACTCTTCAAAAAGGAATGATAATCCCTGAAAATGTTAAATACGTAAATAAATATAAAGTATTAAAATCATCTTAATTTCCAAGAAGAATGCATCTGACTAAAGTAAAAATTATGACACTGTATTGTAGAGTGTATAAAATATGTAAATGTAATATACATGGTAAGTGTAGCATAAAGGTTGGGGTGAGGGAATAAATTGACCTATATGGATATAAGGTTCATAAATTTTGTATGAAGTGGTAAAGTATTAAATCTAAGTAAAATGTGGGGAAAGTTAAGAATAAATAGTGTAACCCTAGCCGGTTTGGCTCAGTGGATAGAGCGTTGACCTGCAGACTAAAGGGTCCCAGGTTTGATTCCAGTCAAGGGCACATGCCCGGGTTGCGGGCTCGATCCCCAGTGGGGCCTGTGCAGGAGGCAGCCAATCAAGGATTCTCTCTCATCATTGATGTTTCTATCTCTCTCTCCCTCTTCCTTCCTCTCTAACATTAATAAAAATATATTAAAAAAATAAAAAAAGAGAATAAATAGTGTAATCACTAAGCAACTACTGTGAAAAATGCAAAGATGTATAGCTAAAAAGCCAATTTAAGATAAAATTCATGTGGTGAAGGCCTGGGACGGTGTGAGATGGAGGGGGTCAATGGGGAAAAAAAGGGAGGACATCTGTAATACTTTCAACAATAAAGATAAATTTAAATAAATAAATATTAAGATAAAGTTCTAAAAATTATTTATTTAACCCAAAAGAAAACAGAAAGGAGGAACAGAGAAACAAAAATATGTGACAAATAATAAAATGATAGACCCATATCAAATAATATCTATAATTACAGCATCTGTAAGTGGACTAAACACTGACTAAAAGGCAGAGAATGTCAGAATGGATTTTTTTTAAAACAAAAAAAGAACAGGCTATCTTCTGACTACAAGACACACTTTAATATAACAATACAGTAGGTGAAAGGAAATGGATGAGAAAAGATCTATCATACAACATAAAATCAGGGTATAAGAAAGCTGGAATGAAGGCTATGTTATTTCAAATAAAGAAGACTTCAAGACAGAGAGTATTAGAAGAAATAAAAAGGAACACTTCATGATGGTAAAATGGTCCATTTTCATCAGGAAGACATAAAAATTATACTTACACTAATGATAATGAACAAAAATTGAAAAAAATCTAACACTCCTCTCTAGAGATTGCTAGAACTAGATATTTTTAATCATTAAAAATATAAAAAATGTGGATAATGCCATAAACCACCTTGATCTAGTTTATGTATTTATAGAACATTACTATTCCCAACAATACACATTTTTGTCAAACTCTCATGGTACATTCATAAGATGAGCCATAAAATAAATCTCAATAACATTAAAGTAATACAGAGTACATTTTCTGACCATGGCAGAATTAAATTTAAAATCATTAGCAATTGGATATGTAGAGAAAAACAAATTATTTGGATATTAGGCAAACATTTTATAAATAATCATTGAGTCAATGAAGAAATCACAAAGGTAATTTTAAACCATGCTATGTGAATAATAAAAATACAATATGTAAAATTTTGTGGGATGCAGTTAAAGTAATGCTTAGAGAGAACTTTGTAATTTAAACTTTTATATTAGAAAATAAAAGAGATGCAAAATAAATGACCCAAATTTCTACCTTAAGAAGCTAGAAAAAAAGAGCCAAGCACACCCAAAGGTAGTAGAAATAAGGTATTTTTTTAAAGAGTATAAATCATCTAAATGAAAATAAACAACAGAGGAAAATAACAAAGCCAAACGTTTGTTATTTGCAAAAGATTAATAAAATTAATAAACCCCACACTCGACTGACCAAGAAGAGAAAGAACACAAATTACCAATAACAGAAACAAAAGAGACAGATTTACAAATCCTACAGCTATTGAAAGAATAACAGAATATTATAAATAACTTTTTACTAAAAAATTATTTAGACAACATTGAAAAATGGACAATTCCTTGAAAACTACAACTTATCAAAATTGACATAAAATAAATCTAAAAAGCCATGTACTTAGTATTTATATTTAAATCTTACAATTAACCCTGGCCAGCATTTTTCAGTGGTTAGAGCGTGGCCCATGTACACTGAAGGGTCTCAGGTTCAATTCCCAGTCAAGGCACAAGTTTATATTTCTCTCTTTCTCTCTTCTGTCTCTCTCTTTCCCTCCCCGCTCCCTTCTACTCTCTTTAAAAATCAATGGAAAAAATATCCTCAGATGAAGATTAACAAAAAACAAACACACACAAAAACGTACAACTCAATAATTTTTTAAAAGCAGATTTTAAATGGTGAAAGGTTTTAAGAAACACTTCACAAGAGAAAATATATGAGTGTCCCATATGCACATGAAAAAGTGTTCATCATCATCAGGGAAAAGTAAACTAAAATCACAATGAGAAACCTTTACATATTCACAAAATGGCTACACTTAAAGACTAACACCAACTGTCATTAAGAATGTTAGTGTGACTGGAACGCACACGTTTTTGAGAGGAGTGTAAAATGGTACAATCACTTTAGGAAAAGATCTGACCAATTCTTATAAAGCTAAACATACTAGTACACCCACCCTATGACCAGCAATCCCACTCCTAGGTATCTACCCAAGAGCAAGGAAAGCACGTGCCTACAGAAACACTTGTACACAAGCGTTCAGAGCAGCTTTTTCACAATAATCAAATGTAATAATCTCAAGCAGTCTGTTAACTCCTCTATCCACTGCCTCCCATTCATTCCCCACAGAAGCACAAATCTGACCACATCACTGACATAGTTAAAACCCCTTCAGGGTTCCCCACTGCTCGTAAGACCAAGATCCAACTTTTAATCTGGACTGTGGGTGGGAGGAGATGCGCAGCCTCCCCGAACACCTCACCTCCACCCCTTGCCTCTGCAGGAATTGCTGTGGGCCAGGCCCAAGGTCTAGGGCACTAAGCTGCTTTGTGGCACACACTGAGAGCTGGCACACTCAGCAGGGTTGGTGGCTTCCCTGCATCAGCGAACTACTTTCCAGGTGGCTGAAGGAGATGGGGAGGCTGCTTCTCACTGCAGTGGTCGGCAAACTCATGAGTCAACAGAGCCAAATATCAACAGTACAACGACTGAAATTTCTTTTGAGAGCCAAATTTTTTAAACATAAACTATATAGGTAGGTACATTGTTATTAACTTCATGAGGGTACTCCGAAGGTTTAGGAAGAGCCACACTCAAGGGGCCAAAGAGCCGCATGTGGCTCGCGAGCCGCAGTTTGCCGACCACTGTCCTAGGGTGACAGCCTGCCCTCATCACTCATCCCTCTGACTCTGTCCCTCTCAAGAGGTTAGGGATTGGGCTGGTTGGAGGCTACTGACCACAGCGGGGGAAAGCCTGGCATGGAGGTGAAGCCCACTTTTCTTTAGCTTTAGGGAGGTTTCGCTCTGCCTTTAGAGTCCCCTATTTTCATGCCTGACTCCTCGATAGCAGAGCTTGGGGCCCAGCCAAGGGTTCCTTTGCTAGTGATTGTCCTCTACACATACATACACGGTATGGCTCTAGGTGCAAAGAACTGTTCTATTTCAGCTTATTAATGGGGTATATATACATCTCCCCTCACCACCGAGCTCCCAAGCCAGATGATGAGCCTGAATGGGCTGAACAAAACTTTAGTAAGGAGAAGGGAGAGTGTAAGGCTGCTGGTGTGAGGGGCCACCGCCCCTTAGAGGAGCCCCAGAAAGTGGCCGCACTCTGCATTTGGGCCCCCCTTTGGCTTTACGTGCTGCTGGCCCTGCATGTCACTCCCTGTGTGACCCTGGCGTCAGTCTCCCCGTGGGTGAAGACAAGGCGACATACCCGGAGCGTGGCAGAGGGGCGATGGGGACGCTGCTGCTTTCCAGAAGGTTCCAAAGGGAATGCTTCCTGGAGAACACTCGACTCAACTGGGTGACTCCCACATTTACATATAAATTGCTGCCTAATGGCTCTGCCCTTCTGTATCTTAGCTCCAGGTCCTAATGAGCTGGGAAAATGGTCCTGTGTGAGGAACGATGAAGCTTCCAGGCTGAGGAAGGGAGACAGTGCGGTGCTTCCCTCACTGCGCCCTGGGGAAGGGAAGGAGAGGGGACACCTGTCTCAATGTCTCAAAGAAAGGGGGGGGGAACATTTTTGTAACAGTTTGAAATAGATGGAAACTCAAGCATGAAAGTATGTGAAATGGACTACACAGTTTGTGAGAAGTGACTCATAATTCTATTTGTTCTGCCCGGCATACACAAGGCAAATCTTTCATCCAGACAGAAACTAAAAATAAAGATGAACCAGGAGCGCCATCTGGGGTGAGAACTGTCACTACCTCTGCCGCTCAGAATCAGAGATCTTTGCAGACAGCTGGAGGTGTGGGATGCATGATATCAAGACACACGCACACACGCGCACACATACACACACATGCACACGCACACTACTGGCTGCCAGGCCCCCCTTCAAGCATTTTACATCCTTCTATTTAATTTTCACAACCTGTGATGTTCTGATTCCCATTTAGGAGTGGAGAAAATTAAGACTTGCCCAGCTAAACAATTGGAAGGCTTGGGATTGAAGCTTAGGTCTCATTCTAAGGCCCAGGTGCATTTACACTAAACCACTGAATATCTCCATGATAGCAGCAGTTCTTCGCTGAGGCCTGTGGATAGAATTCAGGGGGTTTGTGAACAGGGGGAAAAATGCGTCTTTATTTTCTCCTAACTTCTAACTGAAATTTAGCATTTCCTTTCAATCTGTGAGCAACAAACCAGTACCTGGGAATTTATCAATAGAAATCACTGATATTTTCATATCCTATTACAGTTGTTGCTGATATCTCAAAATGTCATTTATGTTCATCACTATTTCAACATGTCAGTAGCTATTAGACCCACCACAAGAGATTGTCATTTGATGTGTTAATAAAGCAGCACTGTGGCAGCCAGTAGCTCCCCGAGAAGAAAGCTCTGCTATGCAGCATTTGCTGATTCCCGTGGTGTAAATGCTACCATTGCCAACTTCAAGGATGGCTATGTTTAACAACTAGTTTTTAGATTTCCTGAAAATTTAACAACCAGTGCTTGGAAGCAAGGACGAGATGACTCCAGCACACACACCATTAGCACAAGAGCCATTTCCGGGGTCTGCCTGCCCTGTGTTCACCTCTCTTTCCTGAAACTCTCTGTGGCCTTCCGTATAATTATGTTAAACAAAACAAAAATAGATTTTAAATATATATATATTCCTTAGTGTGCCAAGCACATTAATAATACTTCACATGACCTGTATCTTTTCATCTACCAGTGATGCTAACACAAGGCAGGAATCATCGGAATGGCTCTCACTGGGGAGCAGAAGGGAATGGGAGTTCACCCTGCGGACATCTGGCACTGTCTGGAGACATTCTTGACTGTGTCATTGGGCTTGCTACAGGCATCTCATGAGCAGATGCTGCTAACCACCCTACAATGCACAGGACACCTACACCACCCAACAAAGAATCACCTACCCCCAAATGTCAATAGTGCTGAGGTTGAGAAAGCCTGTCTTACTATTAGACCATTTCAGAGATGGGAAAACTTCCACCCAGAGAGGTTATTCTGCCAAGTTCACAGAGCTATCGTGTAGTAAGTTCTCAGGGAAGACTAGTTCCTGCTCCCTGATTTCCCCTCACCAGATAGAAGAGCTTATGAGAAGAAAAGCAGCCTGCTGGGTGAGTCTTGGCAATGCGTGTCTCATGGAGGTTGAGGCATCACACGTTGGAGGATCCAATCCCAGCTGCTTCTAAAGAGACTTGCCCCCAGAAATGATTCTCAAGGTGGGTCATCCATGAGCCACTGGGCTGCCTACAAAATTCATTTAAGATAATGAAGTGGAAGGGGGTGAGGACCACTCTTCCACAGATATTTATTAAACACCTACTCAGTGCCAGTACGACTCCAGATGATGGGGATAACGTAGGGAGCAAAACAAAATGCCTCTTGCCCTCGTGAAGTGTACAATCTGGTGGAGGGGACAAAAAAAAGCAAATTTTAAAATGGGTTAAAATAGGTGATGTGAAGGAAGCAAGTGAGGTGCTGTGACAAATACTTTTAGGGGGACTTCCTTTAGACACTGTGGTCAGGGGATACTTCCCTGAAGACATGCCATGTGGGCCTGAAGGGGAGACGCCAGCCACAGGAAGACAGGAGAGAAGGAGCAATGACACAGAGACGGGCAGGTGACAGGGCTCTGCAGAGGGAAAGAGAATGACCTGTTCTATCATCAAGAGCAGGTCATTGTGCCCCATCTGTGTGGCTCAGTGGTTGAGTATGACCTATGAACTAGAAGGTCATGGTTCAATTCCCGGGCAGGGCACATGCCCAGGTTGCAGGCTCGATCCCCAATGGGGGGCAGCAGGGTGCTGGAGGCAGCCAATCAATGATTCTCTCTCATCATTGATGTTTCTCTCTCTCTCCCTCTCCTCTCTGAAATCAATAAAATATATATATTTAGAAAAAAAGCAGGTCATCGTCACTGGTGCGCACAGGACAGAGGGGAGGGGAAATTCAGAACCTAAGAGTAAAGAGGTCAGCTGGGGTCACTCCACCCTGGGCTTTGTAGGACTGTCCCACAAGCCTGTGTGCTCAATACTCAGATCAGGTGTGACACTAAGGCGATGAGGCTGGACAAGGAAACCTGGGGAGGGGGGGGGGGGGGCAGTTATAGTTACCAAGATGGATTTCTGGCCTCTTTTTTGCTCCCCTACCCACCTCCATTAACCCAACACCTCTGCTGACCCAAGATCCCAGATGCCACCAGAACACATGTGAGAGTGTGTGAGTATACAATAATGTTGATGATCAAATAATCAAATGGTATTGGGGAAATCTTCAGCTCCAAGGTCAATCACAGCACTGGGGAACCAACTCACCCGGCTCTTCCACCCTTCGCTGAGAAGGTTGCATTAATAATTAGTCACTGGGTGGCTGCAGCCCACATATGCCTAATCACCGCACTGTTCAACAGCAGCAGGAAGGGCTGGTGCTCCAGAGCTGGATTAGCTTTGCTGAGCAGGTTAACAAATTCCGCACCAAGCGCTGCTTACAAAAGCCCAGAATTCTGAAATAGGGGGCTCGGCTCAGAGGGCAGAGGATGGCAGGAGGTTGAGGAAGCAGGAAGGTAGAGATGGAGTTATGGGGGGGGGGGGTTGGACACAGATACCACGTGGCACTCAGTCTGAGCCTGCTGCTATTCGAAGCTTCACATATACCCATTATGTTGTTTAATCCTTCCAACAGCCCATGTGGGGGTACTATTTTCCCCATTTTCCGCTCAGGGACTTTAGACCCAACAGGCCCAGGATTGGAATCCAGATCTCCCCTTTCCTCCCTGAAATTCCCACCCAAAGTTTGAATTTCACCACCAGTAATTCAAAGGGCTTCTTTATCCACTCAGAACTCAAGTGAGCAGGGGAGCCACCCATGTAGCCCAGACAAATACAGCCGATGTGGAGAGGTAATGCTAACCAGGAGAACCTGCTGGAACTCTCCAGAAATAGTGGATGCCCAGGGGGTGAGCAAAGGTATTGGGAACGTGTGGACCCATCTAACTGTACAAAGGGGAGAATGTGTTTGAAATGACCAAATGGACCCGTCTGTTTTTGCGTCCCCATGAATCGCGGTACCCTGTGTCCCTTCACCTCACCATTCCCTCCCTCCCTGTTGAATCAAGGACATTTGCTACCTTAAGAGGCATCCAGACACCACCTGCATATGGAGGCTATAGTCTGGTTCTGAGTCTAACTGGAGGCCATCGTCTTAAGACCTGGCCTTGGGAGGAAAGGGAAAAAGCGAGTTTCTTAATTCCAGAACCTGCCGTATCAGGTTCGGGCTGGCACAGCTGGGTGGACCCGTACACTCTACACAAGATGGGGAAGAAGGGCGAGGGAAGAGAAGAGCCAGGACTAGGGTGAGACTCGTGAGGTACAAAATACGTGTGTACCAAGGAAGTCAGTATTCAAGATAAAGACTGTTTTAATGCAAGAATATTTTTTAAATAAAAATGAATGCCAAAAAAATCTATGGTGAACAAGGTCAGTGTTACTGTTTTTTCCTTTTGCGTCAGGCTTCAGTCTGGCTCGGCTCACTCTTACTAGTACTGTCCTGTCTTGATTTAAAATTCCACTATTTTATCCATCATGGACCTTTTGCATGCGCTTGTTTTTTTTCAAATATTACATGAAGATGTTATTGGACTGCTGTGGGTTTCAGTGCCCCATTAAATGCTGCGCCGGGCCGGAGGGCTTCACTCCCCCAGCCCCAGCGCTGAGGAGCAGGTGTGAGGGGAGGTTCACTAGAATTCAGCCTTGGGCAGTGCCCTCGGCTCTGTCTCTTGCTTCAACAGTGTTAGGACGGAACAGGCCCAGGGAGGCCCCTTCTTCCAGCCTCCAGCCTCTCTCCTGTGTCTCATCCAGTCACCACCTTCAGAACCTCCTCCGGGACCAGCCAACACACCGGGTTTTTTCCTACCTTAACTCCTTATTGCCGAACAACCATGAGCTCCCAAACTCGTCAGAATTACTCCACCGAGTGGAGGCTGCGGTCAACCGCCTGGCCAGCCTGCATCTGCAGGCCTCCTACACCTACCTCTCTCTGGGCTTCTGTTTCCACCCTGACGATGTGGCTCTCGAGGACGGGGGCCACTTCTTCTGTGAGTTGGGGGGGGAGCGCGAGGACGCCGAGCATCTCTTAAAGCTACAAAACCAGCGCGATGGCCACCTTCTCTTCCAGGACGCGCTGAAGCCTCCCCAAGATCAGTGGGCAAAACTCAGGACGCCATGGCAGCTGCCTGGCCTTGGAGAGGCACCTGAGCCAGGCCCTTTGGGAGCTGCAGGCCCTGGGTTCTACCTGCGCAGCCCCTCCTCCTGTGGCTCCTGGAGAACCACTTCCGGGTGAGGAGGTGAAACTCATCAAGAAAATGGGCGACACCTGACTCACCACCACAGGCTGCCGGTCCCAGGCTGGGCTCAGCCTCCAGCACGACCAGGAGCCTTTGGAGCCCAGAGGCCTTTGAGGGGCCCCTCTGCATCCCCTGGTTTTTAACCTGAGCTTCTCCCCAAAACTACTAGCCATTCTTTTAACCACCCTGAAGCCCTCTCCCATGCATTGGACCAAATGAAACAATAAAGCCTTTTGCAGAAAAAAAAATTATTTTTAATTAAATAAATTCAGCCTTGGATACACGCTAAGGTCAAATGAGATCACAGATATTAAGTGTCTGAACCAGAGTAGGCCTTCAATGCATGTTGTAGTGGACTCTGAGGAGGCCTGGCTCAAATCCCCCAGCCGACTATTTCAGGGCCTGCCAGCCACCAGGACCTGTATTTCTTGCCTGAGGACTATCTTGGCCACCAAGCTACAGCGGCTGAACCTGCTGGATAATTAATACCCCAAGAGCAGGAAGAAAAAATAATACCCCCAGAGCGGCCCTCAACCAATGACCCACAGGAGCCAGTGTATAAATACCCCAGCTTCCTTACCCCCTGATGGGGTAATTTTGAGATGGACGTGTTACACCATTTCCCAGGGCCCCAGTTGAGGGTAAGCTCCCTCGCCCACATGTCACTGGCTTGACAGCACACCTCTAAGCTCCGATCCTTCCTCATCTCACCTCCTTGCCCTCCTACTGGTGTTTCCCAGGATCGCCTTCCAAATACACTCCATGTACTCGAATTCTTGTCTCAGGACCGGCTTCTAGAGCAACCAAAGCAAGATACACGTGTGTCCTTTCTCCCTCATTCTCGCCTCTGCGGACACCCGGAATGTGGCGCACACACTTGGAAGTCTGAGCATGCTGTGGAAGGAGAGACCCCTGACTCCAGCACTCTCTTGGGAGGGAAGTCGATAGCGGGTAACTGACAGCCATTGCTGGGAGGCCTGCATCTGAACTGTGCTTGGCTGTTTCTATAATGTCTGCACCTTGTGCTGAGAAATCATTGGCAGACACCTTTCCTAGCCATTAATTCTTTACAGCTGACACTGAGCCCTTGGGGCAAACACTGATTATTACTGCCAGTCTGGCCCTGCATTCAGAACAGCAAGCATGACTCTCCCGTCTCCCTCTCTACTCCTCTTCTGGCTGCCCCTCACCCGCCCCAGAGCCCACGGGGCCAGCGAAGGCTGTGTGCGCCGAGTGGAAGAGAGGAGAAATGGCCCTAGTTCCAGAGGGGCTAAGGATTGAAGGCCATGGGGTTAAAAATTAGGGAAGGTGGAGTTTTTTCATGCTTTCTTTTTAGAAAATGTTTTTTCAGCACCCACACTTTTTCCCATGAGCTCCAGGAACACCTGCAAGAACCTTATGCAGCAGGGATGTGATGATGATGCCCATTTTACAGGAGAAAGGCACTGAGACCTGAAGTGTCTTACCTGAGGAGACAGGCTCCTCGGAACGTTCTTCCCAACCAGGCCCTGACTCTGGGGCTTCTGTGTTCGTCTCTGCTAATAGACACCATTTTAGCAAGCATCCCGCTACGTTGGTTTAGCCAGAAAACCCCACCCTTGATGTCTGATCACCCTCAATATCTGATTAGGTTCCTCATCCTTCACCTTCTCTCAGGTAATGTCTAAGTTTCCATCCACTGACTCCTCCCCCACCCTGTTTTTTGGCTATAAATGACTTTTCCTTGTTGTATTCGAAGCTGAGCTCAATCTCTCTCCCCTACTGCAAAACCCCATTGCAGTGGTCCCTACACATATCGCAGTAGTCCCCTGAACAAAGGCTGCCTGACCATTTTTTTAACAAGCAACATGAGTAATTTTTAACACAGGTCACATACACAGGAAGTCGATTTGGACCCAAGTCTGTTTGACTCCAAAGGCCATTCTCTTCCCTATGTTCTCTTCCTTCATATGTTCTCTTCCTCCAGAAACTTTTCCTGAGCACCTACTATGAGCCAGGCCCTCTGCTGAGATCAGAGGAGGACAAGTCAGAAACATTTCTTCCCCCGAAGAGGGAGAAATAAAATCCTTCCCGTTCTGCTCATTCTCTACACCAGGGGGCAGCACCCACTGTTATAACGTTTGCGTACAGGCTCTGGGCTTCCAGGGGCAGAACTGAAGAGGTGCGACACAGACCATCCAGCTGTAAAGCCAAAGTATTCCCTGCCTGACCCTTTACAGAAAAAGTTTGCCGGTGCCATGCCAGGCACCGAAGATGCACCACCTTAGCTACTTCCTAACTTTATGAGGCTCAATCATTTTACAGATGAGGAATGAGGCTCGGGCATGAGATGACTTGGCACACTGCTGGAAATGTGGAAAGGTAGAAAGTTCCAAAGCCCTCTAGACTCAAGACCCACTTGTGGGAAACACATCGTGCCTTTAACAGCCTTAGGGGCACAACCAGGACCAGTGGGTAGACACTTCAAGGTTGTAATGTTTTACTTTCTATAAAGACTTTACTCACAGTGAGACGTCCAAGAATGAACTTGGTCATCTGGTTAGGCAGTGAAGTCTCCATCGAGGAGGTGTTCAAGTAAGGGCAAGACAACCTCTGGGTGAAACAGAGCCTGGCAACTCCAAGATTTGGATTGGGGACCTTCAAAGATCATCTATCTCTGAGCTTCACTGATGCATGGATGAGGAAGCCCAAGGGAATTTGTCTACCGCTGTAATCACACCGATGGCCACCAGGTGGCACAACAGAGCCACACCTTAGGCACCAAAAAGCCATTTTTAGCCTACGGAAACTTAATCGGGGAAACAACAAAATTAGCAACTTATTGATTGGAACAAATTAGCATTCATAGGCAAAGACTACGAATCAAGTCCTCAGTAGAGCTTTAGTCCCCAGCATGACCCCGAGGGATCGGGATCAAGTAAGTTACACGTTTTTGAAAGATGTATTACCCTTTGAAATACTTTTTCCATCAAAATACAACATACATTCAGCAAAGTGGACAAATCACAAATCACAGCTCAGTGAATTTTCAGAGCGAGCACATCTGTGAAACCAGCATAGCTCAAGAAACAAAATATGGCCAGAACCCCACAAGCCCCTTTCAAGTCATCCCCCCTGACCCCTGACTTCTCACACAATAGATTCATTTTGCTTGTTTTTCAGTTTTACATACATGGAATCATACAGTACAACTCTGTTGGGACTTGCTTAGTCACATTGGTGAAATCCATGATTCTCCTGTGGATTGTTGCTCATTCTCATTGCTGTGTACTAACTAGTGCGTGGTGTGAATAAACCAGTTGATTTGTTCATTCTCCTGTGGCAGGCATGGGGGTTTCCAGTTTGGGGGCTATTACACATAATGCTGTATGAATTTCTAGTACATTCTTTATGGAGAGGGTATATACATTTGTTAGATATGAAATTGCCGGGTCATAGGGGTAGATACTTGTAGCTGCTTCTTCAGTAGACAAATTTGCATTCCCACTGCTGATGTATGAGAATTCCTGTGGCTCCATAGCCACACCAAAATTCTCCGTCTAGGTAAGTTTCGGTGGAGGAAATGTGAGATCTGCAGTGTGCACTCCTGTACCCATCTGGTGGGCAGGAGTGAGTGGGCACGAACCAGGAGGAGGAAGAGTCCATCCCACCAGTACACCCTGATGAGCCCTTCAGCACACTGATACCTGCTGAATGGAGGTCCTCTCTTCACATGCTCTGAACGATTACCAGGATGGTGCAGCTCTCACTGAGCACTGACTGTGTGCCAGACCCTTTCCTAAGTGCTAAGCATACAACAGTGAAAAGCCAGACATCCATGATCTAATGAAGGCTAGGTCTGAGTGGGGCTGGGGGAAGATAGTAAATAAATATGTCAGGTGATGAACATTCTATAAAGAAAATTAAAACAGGGTAAGAAGATATAGAGTGCAGAGAGGATGCTATTTTAAAATTGTGGTTATATCACCACACACGTGTTAGAAAGGCTATTATCAAAAAGACAAGACACACTCATCAGGGTGTGGCTCAGCGGTTGAACGTAGACCTATGAACCAGGAGATCACGGTTTGATTCCTGGTCAGGTCACATGTCCGGGTTTCAGACTTGATCCCCACAGAGGGGTGTGCAGGAGGCAGCTGATCAATGATTGTCTCTCATCACTGATGTTTCTCTCTCTCTCTCCCTGTCCCTTCCTCTCTGAAATCAATCAATCAAAAAAAAAAATTGCCCTGACCGGTTTGGCTCAGTGGATAGAGCGTCGGCCTTCGGACTCAAGGGTCCCAGGTTCGATTCCGGTCAAGGGCATGTACCTTGGTTGCGGGCACATCCCCAGTAGGGAGTGCGCAGGAGGCAGCTGATCGATGTTTCTAACTCTCTATCCCTCTCCCTTCCTCTCTGTAAGAAAATCAATAAAATATATTTTTTAAAAAAAATATATATATATTAAAGCCAAACTAATAGAGTTGAATGATGGCTGCCAGGAGCTCAGGGGTTAGAGAAATTGGGAAATGTTGGTCAAAGGATACAAACTTTAAGGTATCAGTAAGTTCTGGGAAATCTAATGAGCAGCACGGTGATTATAATTAACAATACTAGCCCTAGCTGGTTTGGCTCAGTGGATAGAGCGTTGGCCTACGGACTGAAGGGTCCCAGGTTCGATTCTGGTCAAGGGCACATGCCTGGTTGTGGGCTCGATCCCCAGTGATGGGTGTGCAGGAGGCAGCCAACCAATGATTCTCTGTCATCACTGATGCTCCTATCTCTCCCTTCTCTCTCTGAAATCAATAAAAACATATATATTTAAAACAATATTGTATTATGTACTTGAAAGTTAAGAGAATAAATGTTAAATGTTATCACCACACACACAAAAAAATGGTTATTATGTGAGAAGTATTGACTAACCTTATGGTGGTAATCATTTTGCAACATATACGTATATCAAATCATCACATTGTACACCTTAAACTTACATATGTTGATATCAATATCTCAAGAAAGCTGGGAAAAAAATAAAACAAAGTGAGTGGTTAGAGGCGTGATAGATGCCTGAGCAGAAACCAGAAGTGAAGGAACAAACCATAGGAAGAGATCTGCAGACACAGAGAGCCAGCGTAAAGGCCCAGCGGCAGTGTATTCCATTGCTGAAATAGCACCCTGGGGCCCATAGTTTTACAAGCTGGTCCTCTTGTTTGTCAAATAGATTTATAGGAGTAAGGTGGCTGGTCATGACTTTATCAACTTTTTGCTTGTCAGCTGACCACTACCTACTTGAAACCCTTTCCTCTCCTGGCTTCTGTGACACCATACTCATTTCTTTCCCTACCTTTTATTATTATTATTATTATTATTATTATTATTACTATTGATTTCAGAGAGAGGAAGAGAGGAGAAAGAAACATCAATGATGAGAATCATTCATCAGCTGCCTTCTGCACGCCCCACAACCCAGGCATGTGCCCTGACCAGGAATCAACCATGACCTCCTGGTTCATAGGTCGACACTCAACCACTGAGCCACACTGGCTGGGCACGTTATCCTCCCACTTCTGGTTGAAAACTCGGGTTAATCCTTGAACACTTAGAACACAAGGGAAGCCCATTCTCAGAATCACTGTCAGAAGCAACAACACATCAGGGAGTGATTCTGCACCTCGGAAGACATGTGTCAACACCTGAAGACATTTTTGACTGTCACAACTGGGGGAAGGGGAAGAGCTACTGGCATCTAGCAGGTAGATGACAGTCAGGGAGGCCACTACACATCCTACAATGCCCAGGACAGCCCCCAGCAACAAAGGAGTATCTGGCCCCAAACATCAATAGTGCTGAGGCTAAGAAACCCTGTCTAGATGAATCCTATACAGGGGTTTTTCAACAAGGGTTTGGATTAGCTTGGCGACATTTAATCCAATATTCCAGCTGGAATGTACTTTCAGTTTGATCACCTCAGAGGATTCTTTCAATCATTTAATTCACATTTCTTTCAAACTCTCACTGAGAATTTCCAAATTCTGTTTCTGGAGTGACACCTACTATAATCACTCCACTCTATCAACATACTTGAGTTGCCATGTTCTCCCAAAACCCATTCAAGATGAGACAGCCTCTGGAATGCTGTATTTTTCAGACATATGACAGCAAAACCTATCCGAATCCAGCTTTCACTCACTCCAAATCACATGGTGCTTGGGAACTTCTTTTGGTTTCCAGCTAACATATGTATGAATATCCACTGGACTGAAAAACGACAACTGTAGGCTCAAGGTCCTTTACAATCTCGGTAACTATGGATTCGAAGTTAACTCTCTTCTGGATCAGACTGAATTGATTCACTTGTTCTTGCTGATAGGCTCCTATAGTTACCTCCACAATTTTATTTTTTTAAATGGTTGGTGAATAAAATTCTTTTTTTAAAAAAATATTTTTTATTGATTTCAGAAAGGGAGAAACATCAATAATTAGAGAGAATCATTGATGGGCTGCCTCCTACATGTGGCCCACGGGGGACTGAGCCCACATCTAGGCCATGTGCCCTGATCTGGAATCCAACCGAGACCTCCTGGTTCAGGTTGACACCCAACCACTGAGCCACTCCACAATTTTAGAATGAGCTGTGGAGTGATCTTTACCTGCCACAATTGTAAGTATCTAAAGAAATGAGCTGCCATGCTGTCCCTCCATCATTTCTCCTTCTTTAGGTTGTTCTTCTAAAATATAGAGGTAAGTTAGATCACCAGCAAGACTCTACAGAATGCTGATGGCCGGTTTCCTCTAATGTAGCCAGTGCTATTCAGATTGGGTTTTTTTCCTGTTACTTAAATTTATTGGGGTGACACTGGTTAATAAGATAAGTTTCATGTGTAAACTTCTATAATACATCATCTGTATAATGCATGGTGTGTTCCCCACCTAAAATCTCGCTTCTGTCACCTCCTCGGGTTTGTTCAGAGTAGCCACTGGGCTCTGGGCAAAGAGGTGCGAGGACGTGAGGACAATGTCAGCTGCATCTTTCTCTGAATAAATGAAATGCAAAAGGGGAGGTGGGGACACTCCACCTACATATGCATCCTTTAGTAAGTCCTACCCCATCACCTTCCCCGGAAGGACGCTCAGTCCCATGTGAGTGCCATTTTCTGGATCACCTCTAGCCAATAATGAACTTTAAAACTTTGAAATACTGACAATTTGATGAGTGAGGGGAAAAATGTTATCACACTGTTGAATTCTCCTTTCCCTATTGTATTCCACTAATTTTCTTTAAAAAGACATACCACCTATGCATTTTCTCTAATTTTAAACGGACAGTATAGTCTCCACCACTAGATGTCAGTATTAGCACTTGCCGTGCTCCGTGGTGACAACCTACAAGCCTCCCGACTTTGTAAAAAGTTCCGGGGAGCGGAGGGGAGGCAGGGGGGATCCCGTTCACCCAGAAGCTGAAGAATATCGAGCTCGCACTGCTCTGGAAGAGCTAGAATATGCGGAAATACCTAACCAGCCAGTATCACCTCAGCGGTCTTTTCTCTCAACTTCGGTGACACCACGCTCTCACGGTTTCCCCCTCTCTCTCTAGTCTCCTTTCCCGCACTTAAGTTTCGGGGTACTCGGGCTCTTCGCCTCCCCACTTACTCCAGCTTTAGATGGCATCGCTAGTGGATAAGGCGCCTTCCAAACCAAGGGGGAGGGATGGCATTGGGACAACGGACCCTCCGTACGGGGGAGGGATGTGCGCACCTCTGCAGGAGGGCTGCCAGGTCCTGCCCAGGCTTCTTGGGCCAGAGGCCTTGGCCGTGTTCCCCTGGCGAACACCTCCGCGAGCGTTGGGTTGCCACGCACATAGCAAAGTGCAGGTGACTCCAGCTGCCAGTGCTCCCAAAACCACCCCAAAGAGGAACAGAGGAACGTGCAAGGACGGGGTGAAGGCTGGTAACGGCTGTGAGCGAAACCGGGAGAAATAGAGGACCGGAGGTTCGCTCGGATCGCGATCCCGGCCGACTCCCAACCTGGGATTCTGTTAAATGAGCACGTTTCCCCGCCCCCCGCTCCCCCCACTCCCACCCCCCGAGCGGGAACCAATCCTTGGTTCTAATACGCAGCCTCGTTTTAAAGAACCAATCGCCAGGCCACAGAGACCTATTATGACAACGATGAGAACCAATGAAAAGCGGGGATTCTCTAGCCGGCCTCCCAAGCGCCAGTCCCGAAAAAGTCACCCAGGGGGAGGTTTTCGGAAGGTACGAAGCGGGAGATAAGGTCGCGTCTGGGTGACAGGATACTACGCTTACAAAGAGAGGTGGAGAGGAGTCTGTGAGCGCGTAAAAGAGCACTTCCTAGAAGCCTCGCAGGCGGCGGACCCACACGTCAGCCTCGAGCCGAGGGCTCCAGCGCGGAAAGGGGCGGGGGGTACGTGCTGCGCGCTGACGTAACACGCCAGGCCCCGCCCCGCCCGCCCTTATAGCGTAACACTGGCGCGCGCGCACACCATTGTGTGGCTGGATTTGGCCACCGCTGCCGTGGAAGGTGTGTGTCTGGGGTTTTGCCATCCCCGCACCCGTGCCGCGGCTTCTGCCTTGCGGTTCGCCGTTCGACAGTCAGCCCTCGGGGCCCTCGCCCGCCACGGACATGCCACGCGTCTACATAGGGCGCCTTAGCTACCACGTCCGGGAGAAGGACATTCAGCGCTTTTTCAGTGGCTATGGCCGCCTCCTTGAAATAAGACCTCAAAAATGGGTGAGTTTGACCGGGGTGCCTGCGTCATTTCATAACGCTTCGAGCCTTGCGGCGGCGGACCCCTTTAGACGAAAGAGGCGGTCAAGGCCGCG